>NC_136484.1:6084713-6087213 GCF_053919585.1 Euprymna scolopes | reverse complement strand
TCGTAGACGACGAAACACGTGTCAGTGGATAATTATATTTAAAAATAATATATATACCGCTCCCCATGTAGGGGTACCCAATTGGTTCAAGTGAAAATTATTTCCAACTCGCGTTTAGGTAAAAATGCACTTTCGTAAATAATTGAATCCATTCAAAAAATATCGCTAAAACAAAAACAAACATCTATATATATATATATATATATATATATATATATATATATATATATATAGATGTTCCATAGTTACCAACGTAATAGATGTACTGAGACTAAAGCTGATTTCAGGACTGCCAGCAACCACTGTAAAAGAGTAATAAAACATGCAAGAGAGCTATATGCTCAGTCCGTTAAATCCAAAGTAACTGATCAGCGGCTTGGTTCCCACCAGTTCTGGCAAATAGGAAAGAAAATCCTGAACAGAAGCGTGCATTCTATCCCAAATATCATCAATGGACATGAGCTCATCTCGTCAGCATCCGACAAGGCCAAACTATTTGCCAAGAACTTTGCAGTTAATTCTACCCTATGCGACAAAGGCCATCGACTCCCCGTATTTCCTCCTATAACAGGCAACGCGCTATGCAGCATACAAATATCTGTGCGTGAGGTCGCCAAGCTAATCAAGAACCTTGATTCCAGTAAAGCAACTGGCCCTGACGGCATTCCAGTTATAGTGCTGAAAAAGCTTCAACCAGAACTTGCCCTCATACTTACAAAATTGTTTAAGCGTTGCCTTAAGGAGAAGTGCTTCCCATCACCCTGGAAAACCTCATCAGTATGCCCTGTATTTCAGAATTCAGGTGATAAGTCGTCTCCCTCTCAGTACAGACAAATAACTCTTCTGTGTGTCATGAGTAAATTGCTGGAAACTATATAAAATAGAGAAGTAGTCAACCACCTCAGCAGAAATCATCTTAGTGGCATGCAATATGGTTTGCGTTCTGCCAGATCTACAGCAGATATACTAACGGTTATATCTCATAGGATTAGTGAATCTCTTGACAAAGCCTTCGATAAGGTATAGCATAAGGGCCTACTTCACAAGAGTTCCGGCTACAGTATAACCGGAAATGTTTTCTCAATCATTAAATCATTTCTCTCTGATAGGCTCATGAGAGTAGTGGTTGATAGGTAGAAATTAGAGGCTCTCTGTATTAATGCTGGAGTCCCTCAGGGGTCCATCCTGGGACCAACTCTCTTCCTGATCTACATCAATGATCTCCCAAAACACATACTTAAATCATTCGTTGACATCTATGCTGATGACATGACCATCTATGCCAACACATCAAACGCCGTAAATGACAAAGTTCTCTCTGTTTCTCTCTCCTCTGAACTTGAACGCGTGGCACAGTGGGGGAAAAGGTGGCTGGTTACTTTTAATGTATCTAAAACTAAGCTCCTATCTTTGCATCATCAACCTCTGATCCCCATCTGGCATCAATTGAAATGTATGGCTCTCGTCTCGGGGAAGCCCCATGTTTTGATAAACTTCTGGCCTTGACCTTTACTCCTGACCTGATATGGAACACGTACATCAAGTCTGTTGCCAAGGTCGCTGGAAAGATAGTAGGATCTTTCTAACGCTCCAGTAGATATCTGACTGCTGATGCAATTCCCTATCAATATAAAAGCCAAGTACGTCAAAGGATGGAGTACTGCTGCCACATCTGCGCAGGAGATGCTACAAACAGCCTATCCTGCCTTGACAGAGTACAACATAGACTTCGTGGCTTAGTGGGGGATGCCTTTTTCTTTTCCCTGCAACCTCTTTCCCACAGGAGAGACGTTGCGAGCCTGTCTTTGTTTTATTGCTACTTCCATGGCAAGTGCTCGTCTGAGCTTTAATCCCTGATCCCCTCTCGCCAATCTTTCACGAAAAACACGCCTCTAGCTGAAACCACTGTCAAAAATTTTCCCCACTCTTTATCTGTGACAAAAACCAAAACGTAGATTCCAAGAAGAAAGCTTCTTTCTTAGGAGTGCACGCCTGTATAACTTTGTTGTGTCTGCCTGTTTCCCCACCTGACTACAACCTGGACGTCTTCAAGTCCAACATAAACAGATTCCTGATGAAAGGCCCCTTTAGGTAAGACAAATCTCAACACTAACGTACTGTACACGCAATAACCCTTTTCCCCGAGTGGCTTCCGCGCCTTGATAAGTGGTGATCACCTTGTAAAAAAAAACTATTCATGATGTTGAATTAAAATCAGTTTGAAAAGGAAAACAAAATCAATAGATAGTACGATCGTTTCGGAAACGATGTTTTATTGAAATAGACAATATGACTCGAACAATAATTTGATAAAAAATGTTCTTTACACAAAATCTCATAAGCAAAATTGGGAGGGGGGTCACCAAAATAATTGTAGCATTTTTTGTAGGCAGATATTCCTTTTTTCTGCCCGCTTTTAAAGCTTGTCAATGTTGCAGTAAAAATCCAGGTTGTCCTTGACGGTCGTATATCTAAATAATATGATATAAATGCGGGAGTG
>NC_136484.1:6074713-6079713 GCF_053919585.1 Euprymna scolopes | reverse complement strand
CGCATGCTGGACATTTTATTACATAGATCACGTATTTTGAGGTGCAATCTAGGTTTTTTTAATTTTGAATGTTTGTATGGGGTTCGTAAATGTGTATGTGTTTCCCTCTAATATTATGTTGCAGACTCCACATCATTGTTTGTTGCGTTTTGTGACTCCTTTTGTTGCGTCTTGATTGAGTTTGGATGAGGTAATAATGCGTTTTAGGTTTTTGGGTTGGCGTTTGCTTTTTATTATTTTTGTTGTTTTAAGGAAATTGTTTAGTTTGCTGTTTTGGTTAAGTAGAACGAGGTTTTTCGTTATCTCTGTGAAAAGCTCTGGGTTGTTTGTGTTGTGTGTGGAGACGTATGTTAGGATTTGTTCTTTGTTTCGTTCTTTAGGGGTTCTCAAATCTTCTACTGCTATATTTGTCGCAAGTTGGATCCCTTTGTCTATAAGTTGTGATGGGTATTTTCTTTTTCTTAAATTTATTCGTAGTTCCTTGAGTCGGATTTTTCGAAGGTTATTGTCCGTGATTATGGTGCATATTCTACGTGCTAGGGTGTAGGGAATTGATTTTATGCAGCTTTTAGGGTGGTGACTTTTAAAGTGTAGGTATTGTTGGGTGTCTGTAGGTTTCTCTCGTTGGAACTACACAACCATCACTTTAAATATATATATATATATATATATACATTAATATATTTATATATATATTAATATATATATATATATTAATATATATTAATATATATATATTAATATATTATATATTAATATATATATATATATACTATGAGCATAGCAATCTTGTTACGATAATAGGTATCCAAAGCATAACAGACACATAATAATATCGAACTCTCTTTAGCCTTTTATCTTGCTGTTTATTGGTAATCTTTTGATATCTTACCTGATAAATATACTCAGATTTATTTTCCGGATAACCCGTACGTTCACACTAGATTTTACGAGGAGTAGTACATATTCGAGGCATGCCAACTTAAGAGTGTTTGGCACCCTATTCAGTTATTTTAATTTATATTAATTGACCATACCTATTAATTATTATTCTACAACTTTTTAACATAGTTTCCTTATATTAATTTTACCTAAAATTCTATATGTACTATATATTTATGTTAAGATTTTCGGTTTGTCGTAAGGTTATATTAAACGAATGTAACTTTTTTATCCTATCTTAAGTAAACCATCATTTATCGGTCCATGCAGTCATTTATCCATTAATACATTATCGTTATTGAGTAAATTTTTATGATACTTACTAATGTTATTAGTTTTATTAAGTTACTTGAATTTTATATATTTGTTCTATATACGGTTTTTATAATCTTATATTTAATTTACTTTGTACTTAACATAATGTATTTACGTTTAAGATTAAAATACTGTGTTGCTCTTATCTATTTAGATTTTAGTTCTTATGAATTGAGTTTATTTTATAATCATGTCCTTATTAGTTTCTTTATTATCAGTAGTTAAATAATTACTGTGTTCTTGTTAATAATTTTCCCATATTCTTTAGGGATGTTGTCTTTCGGTCTGTCGGTCAAATGTGGATTTAACCAGATTCCGTCTATTTTTCTTCTTTACTATTTTTCTCTTGAATTAGGTGCTGGTAATGTATTGCTAATCTGCTCAGTTATTTCCCTATTTTTAATTCTAATTTTGTTGGCCATGTTATATGATAAGCCATTTGTTTTAGTACAGCATATTATTCATTATTATAAATTAATAGTTGTTTGTTTTTCAATAGTTTAAAAATTCTTAAAATGCTTGATATGATTGCCTTTTTCATAGATTTAGGATGATTGGATTTATAGTCTGTATAGAATAAAGTAATGTTATATTTATGGTAAGCTTGAAATATGCAACTAACGATGTTAAATGTTACGTCTAAGTTATATATATTTTGTGGTTTATAACAATAGTTACTGTCGGAAATATTGTATTTGCTATTAGCTTGTTGGTTCTTGGTTGGTTGGTCTGAAATATTTTCTATGAAGCCAATTTTTTAGAGTGCTTCGTTAAGATACGGTGCTGTTTGGTGAAGGATTTCAGAATTTAGGTATATTTCTGAAGTTATTTTTTAATATTGATGATCATGTTTAGTTAGGGTTGGCAAAATCCTTTATTTATCTTATGTCTCATTTGGCGTATTTATTTTTAGAAGGGTTTATTTTATTTACTACTAGGGCTGTGTTAAGGAAATGTACTTTAAGATGGGTTTTAATAGTTATCTTATATCGTAATTAATGGAAAGTTTTTGTTAAGTCCTTTAATAGCTAGACCAGGGTATTAACATTGTAATCGCGTGAATAGCATGACATAGACATAATATCTATAAAGTTCAAAACTGAAACTTACTTTCCAAATCTCTAGCAGACACAGGCAGACATCTGCACTATCATAACCTCATTACTGCATCAAATGTGTCCTTGGGGGTTGTTTTTATTACCGAGGTTTTTTTTTCAAAAAGCAGAAAAAGGTGCTAATACTGCACTATTGTCTCTTTATCTGGTTAAATTGTAAAGTTGGAATGTTAATGTTTTCTGTGGAATATTTTTGTAAATATCTACTAGCATATGCATCTGTGTGACTTTGGTACTTTTTTGAACCAATCGAGAACTGAGTATGTGTTACCACATTAAATTTATTTTTCTAATAGTAAAAACTATTTCTCTGATATTTTCCTCACTGACCAAATATACATTTTAATAAGTCTGCACGATACTTTACATAATGTTATGAATGTCCTTCTCCTCACTAAGCCATTGGTTATGTATTCAATGCCTAATTTCGTAATACTTCTGTAACGCTTTTGGTTTATATATTTGTAACTTCCTTTTTTGTTAATTGGTATTGGTCGAAAATGGGAAGTATAGTTAATTGTAATTTGTCTTACATGCTGTTTCAATTTTTGGTTTTGTCCAAATATATTAGCTCCGTTATTTCTATTAATTATCGCTATTTCAGTAATAAAGTTTATGAAGGAATTTTTGTACGTATATAAATTCTAGTTTGGGAAAAAATCTCTAAGTCCTTTTATAAATTTTCTTAGTTATCTAATATTTCTGGCTATTTAATTGATTTTAACCCGAACGGTTTTTACCGAATTTTTAGTCAAGACTTTCTATCTCATCTTCATTATTATTCTTTAATTTTTGCTAGGCGGATCCTTGTATAGAGCTTGTTACTTGGAGGTATGGTATTCTAGTAGAATATTCCAACGTACATTCCTCTTTTTTCGAGTTTTTTTTTAAGTTGTAGGGTATGTCAGCAAATTTTTGTTTGGTATATATACTTGAATTGTTATCATTAAGCTATTAATATAAAATATTACTCATTTAACAATAATAATAACATTTATAATTTTCCAGTGAAAAAGAGAGATTCACTAGATGTACGCATTAACAGAAAGCATGGTAAACTTTACAGAAAATGACATGTCTATTTGCTTGTATCACAGAAAATATATGATTAAATATAAAACTCTGTAAAACATCCGAGCGTCCCCGCTTGCTTGCTTGAATCTTTTATATCTATATAATTATAAAACTCAAATGACCTTGTAACGGGTGTTGTAACCAATCTTCTTACAAATAAATCAACTTTGACCTGTTGACAACCATGATAACAATTTACAAAGGCGTGTTCCCCATCGCGTTACTTTTCCTTTTTATTAATTCATTCTCCATTTTTAATACACTTTTCTTAAAAAACATTCATACATCTTCATCACTACCAACATAAAAAATAACACCGAAAATATGTTTTTATTTGCGTTACAAATAAATAATCAACACAACAATAAACGTATTGTTTTATTGTGTACGTTTTCAGCGTCACAATTGTTTTTGTTTTTGCGTTTAAATTAAAAGATATATCAAAATTTGAATTTAACTTTAAGTATTATGGCATCTGTTCAGTGCACGTTTTTTACATGGATGTCACCACTAACCAGGGCCCGGAAGCTATTCAAGGATAAGGGTTATTGCGTGTACAGTAAGCAATGGGATAGTATCGTAGTAATCGTTAGTATTGGAGATTTGATAAAGTGCCTTACTTAAGGGGCGGTTCATCAGGAATTTGTTTATGTTGGACTTGAAGACATCCAAGTTGTAGTCAGGTGTGAAACAAGCAAACAGAAGAGACTTCCACGGGCGTGCACTTCTAAGAAAGAAGTTTTGCTCATGGAATCTAAGCTTTGATTTAGGCATAGATAAAGAGTGGGGAATGTTTTTGAGAGTGGTTTTAACTAGACGCGTATTTTTCGTGAAGGATTGGTGAGGGGGGACCAGAGATTGGAGCTACGACGAGCACTTGCCATGGAAATAACGATAAAACAAAAATAGGCTCGCAACGTCTCTTTTGTGGGAGAGGGGTTGCATGGAAGAGAAAAGGGCATACCCCACTAAGCCACGAAGTCTATTTTGTACTCTGTCAAGGCTAGATAGGCTGTTTGTAGCAGCTCGTGCCCAAATGTGGCAGTAGTACTCCATCCTTTGACGTACTTGGCTTTTAAACAGATAGAGAATTGCATCAGCAGTGATATATCTTCTGGAGTGGTAGAAAGATCCCACCATCTTCCCAGAGACCTTGGCAACAGACTTGATGTACGTGTTCCATTTCAGATCAGGAGTAAAGGTCAAATCCAGAAACTTGTCAAAACATGGAGCCTCCCCAAGACGAGAGCCATACATTTCAATTGATGCCAGATGGTGATCAGAGCATTGATTATTTATGGCAAACTACTTATAATTCAATGGCTGTAAGTTTTTTTTTTTTCAAAAATAAAAAATTATAAACAGAAGGACTCATAGAAATGTATCAATATTCTTTTTTCATTTTAATATACTTTCATAGAAATGTTTCTGTTATGTCACAAAAAACTATTTTCTTTACATCACAAGTGTCACGCTCATACATTAATTCCATAGCTAATATAACATAATAACCCAACGGGTCACAGGTAGTCTAGTATATATATATATATATAT
>NC_136484.1:6019713-6069713 GCF_053919585.1 Euprymna scolopes | reverse complement strand
TCGATAACATTTTATTTACATTTTGAAATTTTTCTCATCAAAAGTTTAACAATATATATATATATATATATATATATATATATATATATATATATATATATATATCTCACTCTCTATATCCTTGGATGTGTCTGATTCTCTTGCCATCCTTTCTCTTTCTCCCTCTGCTCTCTCTCTCTCTCTCTATATATATATATATATATATATATACATATATATGTATATATATATATATGTACATATAAGCATATATCTGAGTTATTATATAAATAAAAATGACGAATAAATAAAAAGAGCACGTTACTGCAGTTCAGCAGTAGATCTGAGAGTATATTTGTTCCACACCTTACTCTATACTAATTAAATTATACGTTTAAACACTCTCTCTTTCCTTTTCTGTATCCCTCTCCCCAATTACATATACATATACACGTACATATATACCTTTTTCAGTCAGTTCACACACACACACACACACACACACACACACACACACACACACATATATATATATATAGATGGATAGATAGATAGATAGATAGATACATTTATTAATGTATTTATACGTATACATTCATTTGTATCACATTATTTATCAAATTTTTTTGTAATACCAAATCTCCATACTTAAATAGAATTCAGCGTGTCTCTTTCATGTAAAAATTCCAAGAATTTTCCACAATAAAATTGATAAAAAGAAAAAAAACATAGAATTCAAACGCAACAGAAACACTATTCAATCCTAATATGACATAAAAATCATTTTTATACACGGAAATAGATGCACATAAATCGACATATGTTATTATATATATCTAAGAATATCTTTGCACGTCTTGAAATATCAATGCTGTCACAATAAAAGAAGATAGTAGTTAATAAATAGGTAAAAATGAAGGAGAGCGAGGTACGATAAAGAAGGCGATGAAGTATATAAAAGCACATACTGATATGCAAGTTTCTTTGAGATTAAGTGACATTAACAGAAATAAAGGGACTTGTGCCTAAGGAATGATTTTCGACTGAGCTCTTAATCTCTAAATCCAGAAACCTCAACATAATCAACAGAAACTCACGGATTTTTAAGGTAAGACAAATTATACTATTTTTCTCATGGATCTATTTCACATTTCAGCCGATGTTAACACCGACTATTTTCAGTTTTTTTTAGTACTAAATATTATAAATATTGTCGATTATTTTCAATTTGTTTCCGCTTATGAATTGTATTTTACAGCGTTTCAGCTGATGTTAACACCAATAGTTTCAGCTTCATCTTGTTATGTACTAAAATTTATGTCAAAAGACAAAATATACATTATATACGGATCCTTAAATTCGAAGAGATACATCTTACGAATGTCAAGGGATCCATCATAGTAATAAAAAGCAACCAAGTGAAAATTATATTGTAAATAATCCAAATAATAAAAACATATTAATCGACTAAAAACACCCGGCATGTTTTTTGCCATTGTTTTTATTATTATTTGCAGTAGTTTTGGAATGGTAGCCACATCAAGTTTCTACACTTTTTCACGAAGATTTATCTTACGTTTAAATAAATTAAAAGCAATAGTTTTATCAGTAGCTATTTAACTCTTATATATAATTGTCATTTGGAGTATTATTTTCATCATAATTGTTTATTTATTACTTATTTAAAATGAATGTCTTATTATTGATGAAAATCGATGGGTTTGCTTCAGTGTGAGTGACAGGAAATACTTTCCAATGGTCTAATAATCTCTGTTTAGTTCCGTAAGTATTGTAACCGATTGGTGTCCTTTTGCCAGAATTTAGTCCTTATTTCTGGTGATGATCTTTTCACGAATCAAGTAAAAATAAGTCTACTCTAATTTCTCGTTGGAACAATATATGTTAGGGTTACTGCGTGCGCATCTTCGTTGTTTAAATATTTCATTGTAGCTTTTATATTTATATTACTTTTATTATAAGAATCCTATTGTAATTTTTTATTTATTTAAATATTGCAAAAACTTTCTCCATGTTATAAAAGATTGTATAAGAACGACGTTGTCAAGATATTCACAATTCTTACCCTCGCCAACAACCAATTATTCATAATTATATTTTATAACTAATCCTCATTTTGAATATTACGATTATAGTTTTTTTTTATTATTACTAACTTGTAGTTTTAAAATTAATCATTATGAATGTGTATTATTGATAGAAATCGGTGGCTTTCCTTGGGCTTTGAATGACTGTGAATAATTCCTAATATTCTAATACTCACCGTTTTGTTCCATTGGTATTGTAACTGACTTGGTGTTCTTTGGGAGAAATTAGCATTGATTTTTCTTTTCTAAAATCAAATGAAAACAAGCTTAGTAAGAATTCTCGCATTAAGAAGTCGCCGCGTTGTTTTTTTTATTATTGAAGAGATTATTTACTTTATTTAAATAGTTCATGGACTTTCTTAACGTTATAAGAGACTTAAAGAAGCGAGTTTTTACTTATCGTTTACATGCAAAGCACGTGGTGTGTAAAATATATGTTCGGAATTTCTTGCTCGATCACCGATGCTGATCGCATTATGTTCTTACAACATTGTCTAATACTTACGTTCTCTTTTATTATGTTAGGTTTTTTTATGGATTTTGAACGATAAAAAGCTATCCCAACTTACGCGTAATCTCCTGGGAATCTGAGTTGAGCTCATTCCTCGTTCTTTTCTATTCTCCATAGACATTTACGAACATTACCTTTGGAATCCATCGATACAGACGCCGTCATAATTCGTAAAGAGTTAGTCTTAAGATAATGATTTGTCTTACATATCTAAAATGATACATTTTCTTTGTATTCTACTATAGAAATTATCGTTTTATTTCCGTTTCGTTAATTGACTGTAGAATACCGACAATTGGCAAAGTCATATGCTTATGTGATTTGACTTTCACGCTCACAAAATGGTTGTATATATTTTTATTTCTCCTTATCTTCCATCCAAGCATTGCGAATTTTTTTTATAATTGTTTGTGTACCATTTGTAAGGTAATCTTATTGAAAATTTTAGCCAGTTTTCTTAGAGGGAGTCACCACATATCTAGTCTCGAAGCCCCCTCCCCCGGGATAAGAGTTAATGAATTAGTTAGCGGTAGTGTAGTAATCGTTAATGGTCTAATTGATTATTTCATGGGGACGATTTCACCAGAACTAGTTTACATTGGATTTGAAAGCTATAATATTGTAGTCGAACCGGAAGCATGCCAGCGGAACAATGTTCCACGGCCGATTTATTCTGGAAAAGAAGTTTTTTTCATGGAACCTACATTTAGATTTAAGCACATATAGAGAGTGAGGGAAATTGTTGATATTGATTGTAGCTATTCGAGTGTTTTTTATTTAAGTCCTGCAGGGGGGAGCATAGATTGGAGCTCAGACGAGCATTTGTCATGAACATATCGATACTACGTTTATTTTCATTTTCTCGCAAAGCTTAAACTCATTGGAAATGATCCATTGTATTTGTTGGCATGGCGACATCCACAATTTTTCGGTTTATTTTTCTTATTAACAATTATCTCGTCCAGTCTTTTATGAGATAATCCTTTTTGCGGCTTAGAATATTATATATTTTTTCTTGTTTAAATTGAAGCAATGTACACACTTTATGTTTTTGAATTTTTAAGATGAGGATTGGTTATTCGTATTATTTGGATGCTTTGAACTCTCCTTTGATGTGTAATGCTTTGAATTCTCATTTTGTGTGTTATTTTCACAAGATTTCGGTTGATGTAACCTCCGACCTTTTTTAAGTGAACTCGTAAATATTTCTGTAGAAATTGCGAATTTTGACAGAATTTCGAACGGAACCATTTATTTACTTTACGCGAGTAGCGTGCTTTTGTTTCGTCAGCCATGACTGGATAGAGTTCCTAAGTAATTCGCAATTGTAGTTTTATCTGATTGTTGAATGCCCAATGTTCAGTGTGGGTTACCGCAAAATTACAATAGCGAATTATTAAGGACCTATACCCAGTCATAAATGAGAATATGCTATCCCTGTGAACTAAATAAATGCTTCCGCTCAAAATTCCGTCCAAATTCCCGAATTTTACAAGGTACACCCGGAGAAGGTCGGAGGTAGCATCAAAATGTTTTGAAAATAAGAATCAGGATAAGAACAGTAGTTCGAATGTACATTGTTTACAGTGCACTACATTCTCTGCACACATGTGTGTATTTTATACTTTTAGACATGTCTCTTGCATTCACTAATAATGTGGCTTACAATTTCATATGTCCGTCTACAGCTGAGCATTTACTATTTTACTGGCTTTAGTATATCTTTGCTTTTATATAGTCTGTGCTGATCGTTATCTTTGTTATTTAATGAAACATTTTGTTCAGTTGCCATTTTCATAGTCATGACCGCGTGTTATTTCTTATCTCTCTTATGTTTCGTCAATGTAGATGTTTCTCGACCGACGCTCTGTTCTCATTTTGTTATTTTATTGTAGTTATTATTATTTTCACTTACTCACTAAAGGTTTAACAGTCAAATATCAGTAGTTGGTCGTTGATAATACCCAGTAGTGTTTCATGAAAACTGAGTGATAATAAATCACTGCAAATATTCAGTATTCTCTTTTTTTATAACTGTTTAACATCGATTTATCGCTGGAAACGAAGAGTGGATATCTTTAGAGGAATGAGACTCCCCCCAAGGTCCAGCACTTTCCGCACTACTCTAATGAAGCATGGGTTGTGATTTCTGTTTCTGGTATTTTGTTTTTAGATTTAACAAACATTTTGTCGAAGCCGATACTACATTTGTCGCCATATTGTAATTTACTGTTTAGTATACATTACGTTAATTCTAAGGTCGTAACAACATCCCATATCTTCTATTATCATGTATTTTCTTACTGATGCATTTTCCCTGTAACTTCTGTTTTAATATAGAATTCGTCAATATCACTACCATATTTAGTTTTACGAATCTCTTATCAAGGTGCTGTAATCTTTCTTTTTTCAAGTTAATAAATGTCCTTAGTATTATACAGTAATTAGTTCCTATGTGTTTATTCTCTTTATTAATTTGTATTATATAATTTTTTAATGTTTATTCTTGTTTATATCTATTAATAACTAATGGGTGTTTAATCTAAGTTTATCTTAATAATATCCGCTTTTATACTACTTATGTAATCATTCTTACCTCGATAATTTATCCATTTTATGTGGTTAAAAAGTGTTAAATTCGACACACTGCTATTAAAAACTTGCTATTCCAACTCCCGATGCTCTGCTGTCAAAACTCCAAATTCCAACATTCTACTGCCAACTCAATTCTAGAACATGATGCACTGCTGACAACATATGTTACTTTGATATCTAAATCCAAAATCAAACCTGTCTCTGAAAAATCAGGGTTTTTTTATATCCAACTGGAATCATCTCATTTGTAAGTTATTGTACAATTTCGCGGGCATATAAAGAGAAAATGCAGCCATTTTGTTATTTTTTCTTCATTTTTAGTCTACACGGAACTCTACTAGACTTCACCCAAAGAGGTTTGCCCTATTTTGTTAAGTTTATAATTACATAAAAGCAACTTATTTTAATTTTGTTAGCATTTTAGACCACACCTTAGTATTACTCGGTTAGTAAACACGTTACTTTTATTTCGAATTGCTCTTTCTTAATGCCAAATAGTGTATAATATTATCTTCAATTACGGTTTTTTTATCATTTCTAAATAGTCTAGTTGTTATCTTTTATTCTTGTTCTGTCTGTCTTTTCTTTCTGGCTAGTAATCTCAGATTATACACATGCGATGAATTGTGTATTTGACAATATTTATACCGTGACTGTTTTTCAGTATTCTAGAAAATTTATTACTCGTTTTTCAGCTGCGTCTGCAAATGTTGGAAACGGTTTCATTTTCTCTAGTAAACTTTCTTAAAATATCGATTATTTATTGTTTATTACATGGTATGATTAAATGAAGCTGTTCCATGCAATGGATGTATTTTATTGCCCGTATTTTTCCTATCTTGTCGGTTGTTTTCAGCATTAATGTCTGTTGCATGGTCTGAGTATTCTCCTTGTTTCTGATTTTTCATCGTCTTTTCTCCATGTTCTTTGGGAATGTTCCTAATGCTGCAACAATAGCTTATTGACGTATATCAAGCAATTTGTCTAATTTCTAATAATCGGTCCGCGTATCCAGTAGAAGTGAGCAAATATTAACGTTGTTACGAACTTGTGCTTATAATAATGTAATATAATCTATAGGATATTTTCTGAATCTAGATGGACAACCTTTCATTCTTTTCTTTTCTCAAAATAACGCGATTATCTCTTAAATGCCACGTGAATACTTGTTTAACTTTGGTTTTTATTAAATATTTCTATTTGATCTTCATTTATTATGAATTTCAACAACACACATGAAATGAATCAGTTATGATCTTTCGATTTCTTACGAAATTGTTGCATTCCTGCAACATCTTTTGACCACTAATTTATTTCTAATAGTCGCTCTTTGATTTCTTAGTATTTTGGGAGCAATACGCCTCGCCAATGCTCCAGTTGTCTCTATGTCCTAATAATAGAGACCATGATTGTGCTATTCATCTGTGTTGATTGGCATTAATATGTGATCTTACTACATGATGCTTGCGTTACAATTTCAGCGAATTATTTTTAGATTCATTTCATTTGAATTCGGTTTATTTTCTTTCTATATTTACGAATGTCTATACTTAACTGTAAATACTCGATATTATCCAGTTATATTGGTTGCTTTACGCAGTCTAAGGATTTTCTAAATCTCAGCCTTTACTTCTAAAAATGTCAAATGTTCTATTGATTTAAGAATTGTTTCCAGGTTTTCATGGCTTTTTCCTTGTGTGCCTACAGTTATTGACACTATTGTAGTTTTTGTTATGTTTTATATCCCCGTCGGCTTTTTTTAAGTTTTATCGATGCACTGCTTGTTTTATTCATTGTTATTTTTTCATTGTTATGAATGAAGAAAAAATACTGCGTTGGGGATGTTATCCACTCTAGTTAATATTTATCAGCGGTCAAACCTGAATTAGTTTTTCTGAATTAGAATTTCTGGTATTTTTGTATTCGAAATTCTATGACATTTGTCAATATTGTTTTCGGTTTAAATATAAACTATTTTTTTGCAATTATTTGGGGAATGAACAATGTTACTGTTTTTGTACTCATTTTTACTCATCTATACTTACTATTTTCTTATATTTTTTCTTCCACACTTGAGGCTTTCACGCAAGTCATCACAAAGGATTGCTCACTGAAAAGAGTCGGTCGTATTCATTGGGTGACTATCTTCTCAGATTTCCAGTACTTTACAAACGGATCTGCTTTATTGTAACAGTTGTTAGGCATTGACTTCTCACTGGCAATGACTGTTGGTGTTCACTGGAATATGAGTGGCAACAAGCCTCCCGAAAGTTTCAGTCTTCTTTGTCTCCTCGGTCTTTTCATCCTCCGTGGCCTTTCGACTATTTAGTGTGGCGCTAGTCGATGATGGCATTAAAAATATGGAAGGATAATCTGCCTACAATTTTCAGTTTCATTTTTATTGATTACATTTTTATTTCATTTCTGCTAAATTTTCTTGTTGACATTTTCTTATCGCTTTGTTATTGATGTACAATAAATTCCGCGTTTTCCTTAAGATGTCGGTTGTTTTCAGAATTAATGTCCGTTGCATGGTCTGAGTCTTTTCTCATGTTCTTTGGGAATGTTCCTAATGCTGCAACTATAACTAGTTTATGCTGTATTTTATGTTCCAAATCTCGTTCAGTTCCCTGGCAAGTTCTGCATATATTTTGACTATTTGTTTATTTGTTTGTGTCTATTTGTCCTTCACCTTGTCACATGCTGAGATGGCAAAATCTACAATTTGACACATTCTTATTTTTTTTTGTTAATTATTATGACATCCATATCCCAAAGGATTTTGTAATGTTCATTTTCAGATTTCTGTTTGAACGATTTGTATATGCATGTTCGAGGTGCAATCATCTGCAGAACTCTCACTGCACTGCTTTCCTCATGCAGTCTAATATTGTTTTGGGGTTAATTTTCTGCATTTACTGATTGCGCGGTTTATCGTTTCGTCTCCTTGTTGACAGAGTCTACATTTACTGTTTCAATATGTTTTATCTATTTCAACTTTAATGGGGTACGTTCTAACCGCGTGGTATGGTGCAGCTGTAAGTGAAGATTCTGTTTCTCTGTTCGTGTGTCCTTTTTAAAAACCATTTCCATAGTGATTTTTTTTTCATTCTTATCAATCGGCCATGTAGTTCTTTCGCTTCTCACATTCATTTTCGTGTCTTTTTAGTTCTGGTTTCATTATTTTTTTACTGTTGTTCTTCCTGGTAGTATCTTTCGCTGCCGCGATCAATCTTTATGTGTTCGGGCTCGTGTACTTTTCCAAGTTTTTGCTTTTCAGGGAGTTTTCTAAATTTATTAGCCCTTCTTGCCCTTCGTTTCGGTTTTATGTATAGTTGGTCGGTATCGTTTTTCTGGTGTAATACATAGTGCATTTTTATTAGTTTCCTCGCTTTCTGATCGAGATGCCTAAGTTCCTCTATGAATGGTCCAGTTTACTTTATTAGTAGTACTGTCCATAAGTTTAGTTCATTAATTAGATTTCTACTGTTTTGTCTCTAATATTTTCTTATTATTCTCGAGTACTCTACCCTATTATAATGGTTATGTGTATGCAATTCAGGTACGCTATTAGAACACTTAATAGCTTTTTGTGTATATATCTTTTACATTTACATTTTTAATAGCACTTCCTTATAGCTGCACCAATCGGCTGGAAATATATCGATCCGAAGGCAGTCGATATTTTAAAGTGTTGACTTGCATATCATCTTGGCATTTATATTTTTTGAGTCTAGTATCCCTATAAGATTTTATACGTTTTCTTTAAAGTGGTTTTATTCTCGGCATATCTTTAATATATGGTTTAGAGCTGCATCAATGACTATGCTGTGCAATTGTATTTACACCCAATTATGATGAATCGATTTTACTTTAATTATAAAAGAGTTGAGAGACTTGATGTGACCGCATATGTGTTCAATTGTATTGAATTAAAGTTTTCATTTTTTGTTTTTAACTCAAAAATGAAAGAGCTATGAAGACAGTAGTAATGCCATAAAAACGAAAAAGATTTTGTTTCTAAATTATTTTCTACATTTTAATCACCATTCTCAATGCGTTACGTGGTAGGTACGTTTTAACACCAATCTGACGCGATGTATGAAAGTCTTACAAAAAAAGCAAATACAAGATATTCGGCTCGGTTGTTTTAGTCGGAATAAAATGCATTTATTCATGGTACTTTCCACACTACGCCTGCATCTTAGTTTTATAAGTTTTTCGTTTCGCAGACGCAAGTGCTTTCAAATCTCTCTCGCCGGCATGTACTTAGTTTTGCTATCGCTGCAAACGTGCTTCGAAAAATCTCTCCAATTTTTCCTTTCTCTTCCTATGATGTGACGTAAGCTTAGTCATTTGCAGATGTGAGATGTCGCTGCTGCTATATACGTCGCCATTGTGTCGTTACACATGCAGTTTTGCCAGGGAATTCAATTACGCGCCATGCTACTGACGCACATCCAAGACAGAGCTAGCTTTCTTACAGTCTCATTTTGTCAATATCTGCAACAGTGAGATTAAATGGCAAGTCTTTAATGCATGGATATCTTCATTATAACAATGCAATATGGATTTAGACAAGCCCGATCCACAGCGTACATCCTCACTGTAATCTCTGAACGTATATACCATTCACTGGACAAAGCGGGGGAGGGCAGAGCAGTAGCTCTAGATATATCTAAGGCTTTTGACAGGTTATAGCACAAGGGTCTCCTCAGGAAAATTAAATCATACGGTATCACTGGTAGAATACTTAACATAATTAATTTTTTCTTAGATAAGAGAATAATCCAGGTTGTCCTCGACGGCGAGAACATCTAAACAGTGTGATATAAATGCGGGAGTGCCTCAGGGGTCTATTCTTGGACCTCTATTGTTCCTGATATTTATTAATGACCTCCCCGACAAAACTGCCTCTGAGATGAGTATATATGCTGATGACACCACCACGCTCTATAACAGACACGACAGGAAAACAAATGAACACATATCTAAAGAAATGGCAAAAACACTAGAGGATGACCTCCAATCTGTAGTGGAATGGGGACATAAATGGATGGTCCCATTCAATGCTGCCAATACTAAACTGGTTTCCTTCAATAACTACAAGAAACCTTCTCTGCTACCAATAGCAATGGCCAGTGACTCCCTGTCTGAGAGTACATCTTTCAAACTGCTTGGCCTATCGTTCACAGGAAACATGAGCTGGAACAATTATATCGAAAACATTGCCAGGGCCGCTGCTAAAAAGGTAGGCTCTCTCTAACGTGCTAGAAAACTACGGACACCTAAAAGTATCCTGTATCTCTATAAAGCCACCATTCGCCCATGTATGGAGTATTGTTGCCACATCTGGGCTGGTGCGTCTGCTACTAGTCTCTCGCTCCTAGACAAGGCTAAAAAAAGAGTCGCCAATCTGATAGGCCCAGAACTGGCATCTAAGCTTTAGCCTCTGTCCCATCGACGAAACGTTGCATTCCTCTGCTTGTTCTACAATGGTGAATGCTCTAACGAACTGCAGACACTTGTGCCCCCACGACGCAGACACACTCGACAAACCCGACAGGCAGCTAAATCCCACCCCCACACAGTAGAGATCCCTAGATGTAAAAGATCTTTCTACTCCAGTAGTTTTTTTCTCCAGAACCGCTAGACTCTGGAATTCCATTCTAGGATCCTGCTTCCCTAACTGTACTGACATGCAGAAGTTCAAGTGCAACGTGAACCGACATCTTACTGCACAAATCCCTACTTAGTGCCCCAGTAGTTGCTGACCCTGATAGTAGCCCCCTACACCAAAGTGGCAATGTGCCTTGTTTGGGGTGGAAATGTAATAAAAAAAATCCTTTTGATTTATTCGGGCGGAATAAAAAATAGGAGGCATTACTTTTGGAAAGTATCTCGTATAAGTTAATTACATCATTAAATGTTATAATGGGTAACGTCATTAAACGCAATAGTATTTATTAACCACCTGTTCATAACTATGAATAATTAATATTGCGATCCTACTTTCTTTGAATTTCAAATTATATTATTCTTACAATATTCGCATTAATCCGTTACCTTTTGTGGTGTTATTAATATCAGAAATTTTAGATTTTCTTTCAAAAATAATTGTCTCTTTTTTAATTATTCTTTTTTAATTATTAAAGTTATAATCGTTTCATGCGAAAGCCGAACTTCAACAACTTCATTTATTATTTTAAAATGCGTAAACACTGCCTGCGTTATCTCTCTACTATTATATAAAAGTCACTTTGTGTGTGTGTGTGTGTGTGTGTGTGTGTGTGTGTGTGTGTGTGTGTGTATGTGATAGAGAGTTCCTTCCTCATAGGTTTCGCAACGGCTGAACCTATCTTTTGCAATTTTCACACACAGGTAATTTATATGTCTGGCAGTGTTCTTAGATATGTTTTGTACGGGAATTCATTCGATAAGTATCGAAAATCGAAAAAAAATCGATCTTAAAATAACATTTCCCTCTTATAGAGAAAAAAGAAAATATTTAACGTTACACCGACCAAGGAAAATACTAAAATCTCAGCAAATAATATTCGGAAATTGAAAAAATCCAATTTTAAAAATAGTCTTCTGGTGTTATAGATACAAAAGAAAATTACAGGGGAATATTTTTCATTAAATCGGTGAAAGAAAATATCTCAGCAAATCATTTCTTCTTAAAAAAACATATTTATTGTCATCTGAGAACATAGCTCAGTTGTAAAGCAGTTGTAGAGCCTACAGAACGAATGATCCCTTCTCCAAGCCCGAGTATATTTAACCATTTTATTTTACTTTTTTTCTTATTAGTGAGTTCAATTTACGATAAAAGAAGAGTACTATTTAAAATCGCCGCAAATCATTTTTCGTCTGCATATTTTACAACTAAACATTAATCAAAAGTGACTTTTTCAGCTGACATGATATTCCTAACAAACACGGATGGAATATTATAAACGACATTATCATTATTATATTTTTATTTTTTATTCATTTATCGTTTATTTTTGCGAATTAGTGTAC
Source organism: Euprymna scolopes (assembly GCF_053919585.1). Lineage (NCBI taxonomy): Eukaryota > Metazoa > Mollusca > Cephalopoda > Sepiida > Sepiolidae > Euprymna > Euprymna scolopes. The sequence continues at coordinate 6,057,497 of NC_136484.1, read as the reverse complement.
CGGGCAAAGTATTCCTCGTAATATATAATAATCCATAGAAGATATATTCTATAAACATAGATACGCAATCTGCATAAATTAAAATATCATGTTTAAGCGTATTGTACCATCGGATTTTCTATTACATTATTCTACTGTAATGAAAACGAAACAGCGTGCATTGAATAATGGCGTAAAGACGTAAGCGGTTATTAGCTGTTATTGATTGATTTATACATACATGATTTATACAAAGTAGAGGGCATGTAGTAGTTAAATATTTATTCACACGGTACTTAATCTTCTGCATATAAGTACAATGGGGAAAATTGAAAGTATAGAGTGGATTTCAGAAGCAAGTGATACAAGGAACAGAGCACTTAGAGTAGAAAGTTTATCGTTTTCTGCTTTTAAGGAATGAGTGTGCTGCTTCTTGCGTTTATAAGGAATATATTTGCGCCGAATGCGTAGGAGTCCAGAAAAGTAATCGGAGCACATTCTGATGAAGTACTTGTAAAACAAGCGCAAGCATATAATATTGCGTCGATGGAATACATCCTGATCATGATTGGATTTTCACTAACATTTTTCGTCCACTGATTTCATCGGATTTGGACCTTAGAATTTACCCTAGTCGCCCGTTCTTCCGTTTGTTCCCAAACTTCTCACCAATTATTTATTACATTTTTCTAACATTTAGCATTAAGTTACAACTACCCAAGAGATTAATCTAACATTCTCAGATTTTTGGTAAACATTCTGGTTGCGTCACAAGAGGGTCAAAAAGGTTCAAAATGGTTAAAAATAGCATTTTTCGTGACATAGAATCTTTTCCGACCATTAGATTTTATTTAAAATTACCCTAAAGAAAGATACCTTGGATATTTATCTGGAAACGTGAAATTTGACTCTGGGATAATTCTGGTTGCATACCCAGAGGGTCAAAATAAGTCAAAATGGATATTGAATCTTTTTCGACCTTTGCATTTTTCTGAAAAGTATTTAAAAGCAAGGCCACATAGATACACATTTTGAAATGTCATATTTTACCCTAGGAAAATTCTGCAGTTGAAGCCCCAGCGTGTTTTAGGTGTGAGAAACACACCTTTTTGGGCTATATTTTTTCTCCTAAAATTAAATGCATCAGTCGGGCATTGTGACTTGTTCTTCGATGATATATAATGGATTTGCCGAATTTTCTGAAAAAACTGTGTAAAGAAGAAAAAAATCGAACCATTGATGAATTAATCTGTTGCCAACGCACCTGTGGCAAAGCAGGATTAATATAATGAAAAATCATAATCTTGAGGAAGTTCAATAAAACAATATCGATGGAAATTTACGTTAAATTAAGGCGAATCTCTTAATCCGATTAGATTGAACGTGCATAGGCAGTGCTGATAGATGAGGATGCTCTTTCATCAATAATCAATAATACGGCACTAACACCACGGAAATATACGATATAGTTTTGATAATTTTACTTATAAAGTAGCAATACATAATAGACATGTTCTGAAATATAACGGCATATAGATAATGAGTTTCAATAAATCTATGTTTGGTTAATTGCAAAATTACAAATATTATTCAAAGTCTATGTCATGTTTACATATAGATTAATAACAAAATAAATAATAAATTCATTTGATATTTTTTCACAATTTTTATGAGGTGTGAGACAATAACAAAGCAGATATCATTATGTTTTTTCTTCTACATACTTACCATTCTGCCATGTCGTCTCATTGCATCAATAATTTATTGCCTACATGACCATGATTATTTTATGATGTTCTTTTACCTATATGTGTCCGATATGTCTGGCCATTTTTATTTATATTCAAAATGCAGGTCTTTTTCTTTATTATTATATTTTCACCCCAAACAAGGCATATTGCCATTTTGATGTAGGGGCTACTATCAGGGACCTAAGTTCCAGGGGTACTATGTAGGGAGTTTAGCAGCAAGATGGCTGTTCACATTTCACTTGCATTTCTGCATGTCAGTACAGTTGGGGAAGCAGGAAACCGGAAGAGAATTCCAAAGTCCTGTCGTTCTAGGGAAGAAGCTATTAGAGTAAAAGGCTTTCTTATATCTAGGGATTTCAACTGTGTAGGGATGGGACTTTGCTTCTTGTCGGGTTTGTCGGGGGTATTTTTCGTCGAATGGGTACAATTGCTTGTAGTTCGTCAGAGCATCTACCATTAAAATACTTGTAAAACGGGCAAAGGGTGCTAAATTTCGTCAGTGGGACAGGTGCTGAAGTTTAGATGGCAATCCATGACCCATAAGGTTGGCGACTCTCTTTTGGACCCTGTCCAAAAGTGAGAGACTAGTAGCAGATGCACCAGCCCAAATGTGACAGCAGTATTCCATACATGGGCGAATGGTTGCTTTGAAGAGGTGCAGGATACTTTTAGGCGTAAGTAACTTCCTAGCTCGATAGAGAGAGCCCACCTTCTTTGCAGCAGCCTTAGCAATGATCTCAATGTATCTATTCCAACTCATGTTTCCTGTGGACGTTAAGCCAAGGAGCTTGAACAAAGTGCTGTCAGGTAAAATATCACTAACCATAGCTATTGGTAGTTTGCAAGGTTTCATGCAATTATTAAAGGAAACTGGGTTTGTCTTTGCAGCGTTACTGCTGCCTCACGCAACTGTGTACGTTCTTTTTAGATTCAACTAAGGTTGCTGTATTTACTTATTATATGAGTTATTGTTTTATCTCTTTGTCTACAGAATCTTACATCACTCTTTTCTTATATTTGTATACTTAGCTTAGGTATATTTTGTTCTGTTTCTATTGTTCTATGCAATTTTCAGTAGCGATACCGTTTCTATATAGCAGTAGCCTTTATGTCGCTCTTCCTCTTTGTTCCTGCAACTCTTTGCTATTGTCATTATTGTGATTTGTCAATCATGTTACGAATGTTTGTTTCGCATCTTTTTTATTCCTTCTTTGGTTCAGTATTTCTCATGTTGAAAAGGTCTCTCGCTACAGTGATTAGCCATTCTGTCTCTAAGATTATATATTTACTAATTTCTTTTATGTACACACTATTTGATAATTTCTTTTATGTACACACTATTTGATAATTTCTTTTATGTACACACTATTTGATGATTGCAATGCTCTTATCTCTTTTGGTCCTGGATATGCCCTTAAACTATATCCGGTGGTGAGGCTCCATCGTTGGGGAGTGTTGAGCCACCCTTTTATTGTCATTGCTCACAGGTCCACTCTGATGCGGACTGGTACTACCTGTTAAGGTCCCAACTATGGGTTGAATAGAAACCGATTTTTAAAAAATATACTCTTTAAAAAATTGATCTTCAAAATCACTGGATTCAGCATTAAATAGACTGAAAAAGGTTGATATGCCGTAAAACAAAAAACAACCAACCATCTTTAGTCTTTTATTTAAAGCAAGAGGCAATAAAACTCATCATGCGGGTATAGTGAATCATGCATGTTCAATAGTTTCCATGTCTTTTGATGCATCTAAGATATTCCTTTTGTTCAGTCAATAAGCTTTCTATCGTCAAGTGATAATATATATTTTTTTTGCTCATCCATTCTGATACGTCTGTTTCGAAGAGACATCTTTTCGGGTTTGGCATTAGTTATTTATGTAGAGTAGTAAATATAAAAAAAAAAACATTTTACATGTATTCAATTATTGACTGATACTTTTCAGTTTGTCATCATTAAAAGTCTGCCTTGAACGTTTATCCTATAATCCCGGGTTTTTTTTCTTTTTCCAAACATTCTTTCGTTTATGTTTTCAGCCAATCAAAATTTCTATTTTAGTCTTTTTTTCCAAAAGTTTTTTTTTTTTATATAATTTTGTTAGATTTGCTGTTCTGTTTTTATTATTTCGAATTTACGTTTTCATAAAACTAGATTTAATCATGTTCAGTGGTCTATTTTGTTTGTGCCTTTATGAGTTTATTTGAATTTTCTAATTCTTCTCTCTTTTTTCAAGATCTTTTTTGTTTCTGGTGTTATTCATTTATTTTTTTCTTCTTTGTGACTCATTTTTTAATTGTATTCAATCCTGTTTTATCATATTTAAGACTTCAGCTTCTTTATAAAATTCGTTAATCTCGTGCAAACTTTTTCGATGTGACTTTTAACTGAGATTTCGTTTCCACTTCAGTTTGTATGAGATTTATATGTAAACGTTTTTTTTTATTTTACTTTCTATAATTTTAAGAAACAGACGTTTTGTGTTGCTCTTGTTTTCAAATTCTGATACTTATTTCGTTATTGATTTCTTGTTGTCTCAGTCTTCTACCTGTTGTAGTTCTTACTGTTACATAATTTATCTTCGTGTTTCCTTAGATTCCCCAATTAGATACTTACGTTTGACCATCTATCTAGTTTCCGCTACTTCAGTGGATGGTTACGATGGTCCAGTGGTTAACAACGGACTGACGACCTGGGTGTCCCAAGTTTGTATCAAGTTTGTTCGCCAGAAAATACTTTTACTAAGGATATTGGTAACTTTCACTTGATATCTACTGTAATTTCAGATGTTTTCCTTACCATAACTCTGGCTAAAAAATATCAGGGTAACCTATGCCACCAATAATTCCTTCGATTATGACGATCTACTTTAGTCTTGTTTCGGCGCATTGTATTCAGTAAACACGTCTCATAAGCTTTTTTATTCGGTTTTTATCGTCCCTTTCTTTGGAGATGTTAGTGTAGTAGCAGTCCATTATTGGTCTGTTCACTTTCGTGATCTATTTCTGCTTAGATGTTGTTTCTTTTTACCTTGATTTGCCTTCATTTAATTGTATTATTATTAATATTAGTAGTAGTGGTGTTATTTTCATTTAATTATGTTATTATTTATATTAGTAATAATGGTGGTATTTTCTTATATAGATTTAAGTCAAGGTATAAAGCTATCAAATAGTATGTACACTGTAAACTAGATTTTATATCTGCGCAAAAGCCAATGTAAGCGGGAAATTCTGTGCCTAATAAATATTCGATCCGTAAACTAAAATAAAAATGTATTTTTTTTACATAGGAATCACCACATTATCAAGGCCCAGAGGCCACTCAAGGATAAGGGTTAAAGAGTGTACAGTAGAAATTGGTAAATTTGATAACTTATATGGAACGGCTCATCAAGAACTTATTTACTTTATACTTGAACACAACCATATTGTAGTCAGCCGGAAAGCAGGAAAACGGAAGACAATTCCACAGGCGTGCAGTTCTAAGAAAGAAGCTTTGTTCATGGAATCTACGTTTAGGTTTAGGCACAGATAAAGAGTGGAGGAAATTATTGATAGTGTTTACAGCTAGACGAGTGTTTCTTGTGAAAGTTTGGCGAGGGGGGACCATAGATTGAAGCTCAGTCGAACACTTTCCATGAAAATAACGATACATCAGAGACAAACTCGCAACATCTCTTCTGTGAGATAGAGGTTGCAAGGAGGAGAAAAGGACATCTCCTACGAGGCTACGAAGTCTATTTTGAACTCTATCAAGGCAGGACAAGTCCTTTCTAGCAGCTCCTGCCCAGATGTGGCAACAGTATACCATCCTTGGACGTACCTGGCTCTTATATAGATAGAGAATAGCATCAGCAGTGAGATATTTACCGGATCGATAGAAAGATCCCACCATTTTTCCAGCGGCCTTGGCAACAGATTTGATGTACGTGTTCCATTTAAGATCAGGAGTAATGGTCAAGCCCAGAAGCTTGTCAAAACTTGAGGCCTCCTGAAGACGAGAGCCATTCATTTCAATTGATGCCAAATGTGGATTAGAATGTTAATGATGTAAAGAGAGAAGCTTGGTTTTAGATGCATTAAAAGTAACCAGCCACTCCTTCCCCCATTGTACTACGTATGTATTTTGTTATAAAAGAGAATTTAACAATTACCAAAGAATACCTAACAAGATGCAACATATTAATGCTAGTATATATAATGTGAGGTCCATTATATTCGTATATATTTCTGTACATCACCTTTTATTAGATTCGAAAAGGTGGCGTAATAGTTACACTTAAGTTAAATTAAAATAACTTTGTGCAACCCAAGGGATGTATGGAATCGAAATGATTCCCCAATGAAACGAAATGAAACTTATTTGGCTTCAACTAATGAATACGTTACAAGACGGTTTAACGCGTTTAAATTCCAGAAATCAATTTAACTTTCGTGTTTGTTCGTATTTCAATTCAGACTTTGTTCAGTCAGGAAAGTTGATGCGCTATACTTTTGTGCAATGTCCGAACTGTCTCTCCTAATGGTAAGAACTGTCTATTCTAATGGTAGGAACTGTCTATTCTAATGGTAAGAACTGTCTATCCTAATGGTAAGAACTGTCTATTCTAATGGTAAGAACTGTCTATTCTAATGGTAAAACTGTCTATTCTAATGGTAAGAACTGTCTATTCTAATGGTAAGAACTGTCTATTCTAATGGTAAGAACTGCCTGCTAATGGTAAGAACTGTCTATCCTAATGGTAAGAACTGTCTATCCTAATGGTAAGAACTGTCTATTCTAATGGTAAGAACTGTCTATTCTAATGGTAAGAACTGTCTATCCTAATGGTAAGAACCGTCTATTCTAATGGTAAGAACTGTCTATTCTAATGGTAAGAACTCTCTGCTAATGGTAAGAACTGTCTATCCTAATGGTAAGAACTGTCTATTCTAATGGTAAGAACTGTCTATTCTAATGGTAAGAACTGTCTATTCTAATGGTAAGAACTGTCTATTCTAATGGTAAGAACTGTCTATTCTAATGGTAAAAACTGTCTGCTAATGGTAAGAACTGTCTATTCTAATGGTAAGAACTGTCTATTCTAATGGTAAGAACTGTCTATTCTAATGGTAAGAACTGTCTATCCTAATGGTAAGAAGAAAAGCTCCTTTTTCCAAGTGATGCTCAACTATACAGCGGGATTTTGTTAGAAAGACAGTTCTCAGATGATTGGTCAATAACCAACATTCGTTGTAGCGATGTTAAGAATTGGTGTTTAAAGAATAAGGGGGTCTTAGGGGTGGAACAACGATGTAAATATATTGATTCCTGCTTATATCATATGTTTACGGGTACAATCTCTTTTCGAGAAAACAAATACATTGATTTCCGCATTTTTTTTCAATACTGCCTTGTTGGGTTAGAGGAGACTAAACATTATGTTTATTTGAGTCTTCCGTTTTCCTTCTGTGGAATTTTTCCTTCATTGAAATTCGCTAATGATCACATACTAACAAAGTATACGATTTCACCATTTTAATTTACAAGACTCAAATAAGAAAAAGCATGAAAAGAGGGCTCACAAATTTCTGGCGATATTTACATACAAATAAAAAAATTTAAACTGTATGAATCCATATATTACAAAAGAATAATTAATATCTTTTTTATTTATTACTTTTTAATTCTCCCGATCAATGCAGGGGAAACGTGGTTTGCCATTATATATATATATATATATATATATATATATATATATATATATATATATATATATATATATATAATATTTTTTCTGCTGGAAACCTTCTATCTTTAATTTATGCAATTATGCATTATGTAGAAACTATGCATAAATAGAATTCAGCGTAATAAAAAAAACATCAAATAAGAAACCACAAAACATAAGTAAAATTCATGTTATGATTTTACACTCGTTTTCCAAAGAAATATGCAAATTATTTAACCGTAATGCAGTCGCTCCCATATTAAAGAAGTAATATATTAAAAGTTTTTTTCAATATTTTTAACAAGAAATAGCTTTTACTGTCGATATATATATATATATATATATATATATATATATATATATATATATGTATGTATATCGAAACTAAAAGATATATATATATACTAGCATGGGTGCCCGGCGTTGCCCGGGTATTTTGAGATGTATGTTCAGCAAAAAAAAAAAGCGGTCAATTTTTTTAACTTTGACCCCTTTTATTACCCCTTAAAATTTAATGTTTTGGCCTCAACTCAAGTTATTAAGGTTAGATTCATGTCCAAGGAACCTATATCTGAAATTTCAAGTGTTTATACACAAAATTGTCGGAGGAGTTTGGTAGAGTTCTCAAATATCAAATCGTTGAACTTTGACCCCTTAATAGCTACATTTTTGGCCGAAACCGGATTACAAAGATTTTCCCAAATCTTATTACCCTGTATATAAAATTTCGAGTATGTAGACTGAGAATTGACAGAGTTATTGCGTAGGGAAATGTACACAGACACACACACAGACACACACAGAGGTTCACTTATATATATATATATATATATATATATATATATATATATATATATATATATATATGCGTGCGCTAAGAATTTTTCATTCTAGATGCTACGCAATTAGGTACAATATGAATAGAAATGAGTTAAATAAAACCATTCTTAAAATAGGAAACTATAAAATAAATAATTAATTTATGAAAGTTAGTTTTTCAAAGGAATATGCAAATTAGTTTACCTTCATGATTTTCATACGAGCGGTGAAAATTTACTGTAATTTCGCGTGACCGTTGAGCATAAAACTAACTGCTCGTCTCACTTAAGTTTTTTTTCCCATTGCTTAATAACCACACTTTACAAAACGCGCAGTCACGTGGGAGTTTCTTGGGTAAGTCATTTTCACAACCAGTACCCTCAAGATTTTCAATTAGGAGACAGTATATTAAGGAGTCAGGGTATGTTTACGGATATTTTCTTGTTTGCGACAGTTGATGTCGAGTTGCGGCTCGGAGCATATCTAGAAAGTTGCAACCCATCTACGATAAACTGATGTCAACGAAGCAATAAGAATTTCCATTAGACTCACTCTGATCACGCTATGATTTCATTTTATATTTGCAGGTTAAATGCTCTTGCACCAGATTTTATTACATCGAACACATTTAGTAAATGTGTTCTCTTACAATACTTTATCCTCTTTCTGACAAAAATATCTTTATTTTCATGGCAAGTGCTCGACTGAACTCCAATCTATAGTCGCCCTTTGCCAAACTTTCACTAAAACACTCTACTATCTACATCCAATATAAATGATTCCCCTACTCTCTATCGGTGCCTAAATCAAAACGCAGATTCCTTGAACAAAGCTTATTATTACTGTTCGGCTGGTATGCTTCCCAGTTAAATACAACATGGTAGCCCTCAAATCCAATGTAAACAAGGTTTTGTTCAGCCGTCCTTATAAATAATCAAATTCTAACTAATTCACACCATTAATGATTATTACACTACCATCTTACATTCATAAACTCTTATCCTCGATTAGTCGTCAGGCCTTGGTAATTGGTGACTTCCAAGTAAAAAAAATGTACCCCGTGCTGATACTAATAATTAAGTTAGTTGGTCAGTGTGGAGAAACCAATTAGTTTCAAATATTCCTCATTCGGTTATCACGCAGCCTGAGAAACCTATCCGTGGTCGAATAACGTGTAAAATATGAATCCTCGTTTACAGATAATTAATCTACAAAGTATCGGTTACGATACGCTAAATAATATCAATCTTAGCTAAAGTCAATGAAACAAGTACGTGCAAAGTTCTATGAATGTATGACACTGTCAATGAATTGATGAATATTGTGGAATTGAATTAATACATGAATTATTTATACATTTTTGTCGTTGGTGTCCATAAACGTATTCAGATACCAATACTAAATGCGAGGATTAACGCAATTATGATATGGAAAGCAACACTGCTTACAGGTAACGATGTAAATAAAACCATATAACTCCATTATGAACTGAATTAACATTTTCATAGCGTGATTGAGTTTTACACGGCCCATAAAATATCTGCTGCATTTTTGTCTATTAAATAGAAGTTGCTTTTGATAGGAGAAGATGTGTAAGTTATGTAAGGTGTCCCAAAATTATCTGCCACCTTGGTAGATAAAAAAAAATGTAAATTGCAATTACAAAAAGAAAATATTTTTTTTAAAAAATGCGAACAAAATCTGTCTTCTATTTTAAGCCGGAAGTAAAAGTCAATCCCAGCAGGTTGGCAAAGTAGCGAGTCAGTTACATCGATTTCATCAAGTGTGGTTAAGAGCTTTTATGCTTAAAATGCAAAAGCTTGGTTTTGGATGCGATAAATTAACCAGTCCCTTTTTGCCCGATTGCACCATGTGCTCAAAGTCGGAGGAGAGAGATTCAAGCATTGGTCGTTGTTGGTCTGTGGAGTTTTGCTCTAGATAAAAATTTTTAGAAGACATGTCCAGATATTCTGCTGAATTTATGCGAAAGAGTCTCAAACGTCTTAGATATGTAAATAGCTACTATATTAAAAGTGCATCAGTTGTAGATTTCGCAGGATGGAATCTATATTGCATGTCACTGAGTAGATTGTTTTGCTAATCATGGTACGTAGAAGACTAATATGTTTGAACTGAGGTGCAGAATACTGAGTTATGATATAGTTATTAGCTATAAGGTTTTCCAAGGTGTTCGCAAGCAATTCCCATTTAGACATCGAATAAACAGCTGTGGAAGAATGAGTGCCAGATCTGGTAGCGGTGCCTTTAGTACATGACTGATATATTATCAGGACCAGTTATTTTTCTGGCATCAAGGCGCGTGGTGAGTGTGGATAAACCACGAACAGATATGTGGATGTCGTTCAGAATATTTTGGGAAAAAATTCGGGAGGTAAGTTACCTTAATCCTATAGTTACTATATCATTCGCAACTTATTTCATGTTTTTAATGGAAATCTATTTTTCTATATTCATATTGTTTCTGTTCCCATCGGATTTTTAGTTCGAAAACGTTCTTGGTTGATTTCTGTAGCGCAACCCTTCCAGGTACGCTATCGATTGACAGTATTCAATAATCTGTACTTGTGCTGATATTGGAAAAAAGAATATTTGCTTTTCGATTATATAGCATTGAAATGTATTCGGCATTATAACGTTGGCACTCTGGTTCCTTTTCGATCTCTAAAGTCAAGCAACGATGACCTTGTTCAGTACTGAAATGGGTGACCATTTGGAATTCCATGTACTGTATGCGCTCTCCGCTTATCTTGACATTGTTTCCGGCCGTCCTGGACTTCTTGTCACTGCCGATTCAGGAAAATTGTGTTTGCTGATTTCGCAACCATTGCCTAAAAATTACACGTGTATCTACACTTACATAGATTATTCATTGTATTTGAGACAGAACGGAGGTATTAAGTATTGAATTCGTTGTCTTTGGAATATTGATGAGGAAATAAATATAAACACTACTTGCGATTTTCGTCATTTCTTCTGCATTGATATACATATTTGATATACATATTTGATATACATATTTGAAATAAATTCAGGAGTTTCTCTTTTTTGCGTTTCTCGCTTAATTAAGACGAACTTCAAAAGTTCAAATCCAAATAACATAATCACAAATGAAATCATATATTTTCAGGGCCTCTTCATGAAATATTCAATAAAATATAACTAGCATATACATTTTCAGTTTTTTACGCCAAGCAAGGCACATTGCCATAAAACGTAAGCGGCAGCTGCAATTATATAGGCTATACTTATAGAATTTTTATAGATTTGGTTTTTATTTAGATTTTACTTACATTTCGTATTTGTAGATTTAGGAAACATGAGCAGGGAGGATTTCTATGATGTTCGATGAAAGTATCTATTCGTATTGAAATCTTTTCCAGATGTATTTTTTTAAATTACATTTTCGCCCCAAACAAGGCACATTGCCACTTTGATGTAGGGGGCTACTATCAATGACATAATCTACAGGAGTACTATGTGGGGAGTTGGGCAGCAATATCTCGGTTCACGTTACACTTGAACTTCTGCATATCAGTACAGTTGGGAAAGCAGTCTCCCGGAAGGGAATTCCAAAGTCTAGCGGTTCTGGGGAGGAAACTACTGGAGTAGAAGGCTCTTTTACATCTAGGGATCTTTACTGTGAATGGGGTAGGATTTATCTGCTTTTCGGGTTTGTCGGGAGTATTTACGTCTAGAGGTACAAGTGCTTGCAGTTCGTCAGAGCATTCACCGTAAAAGTACTTGTAGAACAGGAAGAGGGACGCTACATTTCGTCGATGGGACAGAGGCTGAAGTTTAGATGACAGTTCAGGGCCTATCAGGTTGGCAATTCTCTTTTTAATCTTGTCTAGGAGTGAGAGACTAGTAGCAGATGCATCAGCCCAAATATGACAACAATATTCCATACATGGGCGAATGGTGGCCTTATAGAGATACAGGATACATTCGGGCGTTAGTAGCTTTCTAGCACGGGAGAGAGAACCTACCTTCTTCACAGCAGTTCTGCATGAAGGTAAACAGTGAACGTGTGAGTTTTCTGATGCTTACGTTAATGGGACACAAATTGAGTACCTAGGCGATAAAGACTCTTAGTTAAATCACGAGATTTGGAAACAATACCCAATGCATTGTCAAATACTTTCCTCTAATGCATGTTTCATTTGAAATCAGAGACAATTCCTGTTTTTCACTTGCAATCCATTTTTCTTTTTTGGTGGGCCAATGTTCGAAAGCAATGTTCGAAAGCAATGTTCGAAAGCAATGTTCGAGTGTAAAAAGAAAGTTTCCATAGTCGCAAAGTTTTCGACTTCCATAAGTCGTCTGCAGGCGGGTGATGAATTAAAAATTGAGTTAGTGAATTTATTAAAAAAAAACGATTAAAATAGCTTAAGCGTTACTTCCCTCTAAATAGTATATTAATTTATGGATGAGATACAACACGTAGAAGAAGTATTCAAGAAAAGTATAGGAGCCGAGCTTCTTTACAGCATACTTCGTAGAATCTGATAATTACCTGATATGAATTTGTTCCAATTCGTGTTACTCTCCATAGTGATCAGCCTATTATTATAGTGAATATGAATTGTGAAGCACAACATTCATGTATTGCTGTTCATAAAAACTCTGTGCTCAAAACCGATAAACCGTTGCTACGTTCTTCTGCCGACGTTACTGATGCTATGTGTTTTCTTGTGCTTTTTGGCATTTTTTTTTCTGTTCAATTTAAATTGTAGAACCAAACAATTGTTGTTGACAGTGTATTCTTGCTATAGTTCTGAGACTGCTACGCGGCACTATCTGTACATGTTGGCAAACGAATGTGTACTTGAGTGTTCAATCGTCACTACTTAACTGTACTTTTTATTTATCTTCTGCGAAAAGATAAATGTTATTGTTATTTGCAATGAAGAATGTTTTTTATCAATTCCCGTTACCAGCTAAAACCAATTATTTCGGGTTGATATCTACTTTTAACCATTACAATTTTTTATTAAATTTATTTATGAAAAAATACATACTACTTTAAAAGATGTACAAAATTAAACCTTAATTTATTTTTAATTATTACAATTTTATATTAAATCGATTTATGAAAAATACATACTTCTTTAAAACATATACAAAATTAAACCTTAATTTATTTTTAACCCTAACCCTAAAGTCCATTCAATAATTAATCAAATCTAAAATAGGAAAACAATTCGCCTAAAATGACCAGAAAAAGAAATTAATGTAGATTTTTTTTGTTTCGATTTTTAATGTAACCTCTTACGTTACGGTTTAATCTCTAAGCGATTATTTAGTTAATATTTCGATATCTTCTTTTTTTTCATTTATTAATGCTTACACGTTACATTACTTAACGAAAGGTAATCCATTGTTCTGTTTCATTTCACAGTATTTTTCTACTTAATCTTTTCACCTGCATTAACCGTAACAAACAGCGAAAAATAGTAATTCTTCTCATCCTATCAAGAGAAGGGCCCTGTCGGTGGGGCATTAGAATACACTGACTTCCCCCCTACAGAGGGTAAAAGTCCCTCAATGGGGGTCCTGGATATAACCGTAACAAACAGCGAAAAATAGTAAGAAATAGAAAAATACAGGAAAAAAACAGATATGGATAGATATACTAATAAAATATAGATTACGTTTAGATTTTGTATTTTTAATTTAACTCCTTTTATGCAAACTCACTTTAATATACAAAAAAGCCTCTTAATTATTATCACCTCATAAGTTAGAGGATTAGTTAGAGATGCCAGAGTAGGTTTTTGGGACTACACTGATGCAACAATTATCGGCTTTTATCGAAAAAATATTAAAACTTTATAAAGTTATGTAAAAGTAATAAAACTTGACATGTTATTTTTGCATACATCACGTGGTATTCTAAAATGGCCACTGTAATAAAAATCATAACTTACTTGGCTTGCATATGTTCGTGTTTTAAAGGGTCGGTCGTGTAAAAAAAGGAAAGGATATCTAAAATGGCGACACCCAGCTCACGTGTGCGTCGCAGACTGTCGCTGTTTTTATGCAAATGAGACAGGCGAATAAAAACGGACGTGAAGCGAACAGGGAAAAAGTAAATGTGCTGCCTACGTAGACGTGGGCAAGTTTCGGGTGTCGAGTTTTGGAGTTGGAAGTTTTGACAGCGGCGTGTCAAATTTACCCATAAAATCACAGTTTGACCATAGTCACGAGGCTTAACATTGCTGCATTCCTGTACGGCTATGTTAGTATAACCGTATCAAATAAAATTACTCCGGGACAATTCTTGCCAGGCGCTGTTTGTAAAACCTAGAGTCGATAAACGCAATAAGTGTCAGTTTTACATGTTTATTTCTTTATCTCTGTATATATTGGTGTTTATGTGTGAATTATTACGCACGAATCTGTACAATTTCCAAAGAAGAATAAAAGCTTTTGAGTCATGAAAAGTATAATGTTTTTTTAATTTAATGTTGAACTTCCTTTCCCACATTTGTACAAAATATTGTTTTTTAAATATTCTCTACAGTCCAATATAAGTTCTACTAAAAGCGTTCCGGAACTTGAAAAAGATGCATAGATATAGCTCGATGTGTAATCAATATTTCCATAAATATAAGAATGTGTCGGAGGACACTTCTCAGCCTATATACTAACCTAGCCTCGGTGCCCGGCGTTGCCCGGGTGTTTGAAGGTGCGTGGTACTCGGCAAGCTCGAACACATACCGCGAAGGGGGGGGGACTTGAAAAAAAAACGTGATATGTTTCCTGTTAACTCGATCGCTAAACCGGAAGTGACATAGGTTTAGATTTAGCCGAAAAGAGAAGATGTCTTTCGAAAATATCAGCGAGAAAAGAGACCCCACCCTGTAGAAAAGTGCCCATTTGAGGGTGAAGGAATTGATATTTTTGGCCAATTTTTCGATATATGTCGTCTGAAAGGTCGAATTTCAAAATGAAATCAATCTTGTGTAAATCCGTAGCGTCTGTCGAAAGTTTGAGACAGACATACAAACATACATACATACAATTAAACAGATGTTTGCTCTTTTATATCATAGATGAATTTTTGATCTAGTCTTCAAAGTTTGTATTAAGGGTATTCAGACATATGGAAAACTTTTAATTAGTTTTCAAAAAAGGGCTGCTAACAGATGAAAATGGAAAATAACTACGTGGGCATGATCGAATTTTATCTGTTTTCTAACTCTTTCACGACTGCGCATGTGTGAATCGTTCTCATGACATATCCCTTTTTATAGATTATATATATATTATATCGTATCAAGCTGGCGTAATGGTTATAGTACTTGACACACTATTTTGCTTTCGATCTCAGCTCGAGTATTTTTTACTTACAAAAGTGAACTGTTTAGAAAAAAAAACATAATACTCGCATGTACATGTCTTAATTTTTGTATGAATTAAAATATAATATTTATCAATCGTATGTTACGACCGGGCAACGCCGGTCGATCTGCTAGTTGTGAATAAAATCGTAAAAGTAAAATACGTTCATCTTTACTGATCTCAGTATTGTGTTTATATATTTTAACGACGCTTAGAAGCGCATTGTTTCTCATCCAGACTCACCTTATATATCTTTCTGCCAAATACGTTTCTTTGTAAAGTTCAACCAATTAACCTTCGTTCAAAATCTGTTTTCCATATTCAGGTGGTTATTGGTATACTTCGAGTATTCCAAGAATATCAAAATGGAGCTATAAATGACGACTGAAAACGCCCAAAATACTGACGCAGTTCTATGTTGCGTCATCAGCCAATGTACATGGGATAAAATCAATAGCAATCAAATCGACCAAAAGACACTTCGCTATATAACCTTTTTCCATATTCAAATATAAATAGGTTTACTAGAAGAGAATTCACTAAATATGTTAGACCATTGTGACGATCTATGCCCGTATTGTTCATAACCAATGTATACATTCACATATTTATGCGAACCTGTATTTTTTTGCATAAACATAAAGTCTAATTATATATGCATATGCATGTGAACATATATATATATATATGCATATAAATGCATATATCAATATATATATATATATACATATATATATATATATATATAAATTCAAAAACAATTCTAAGTTCCAAGTATACAAAATAGATAATGCTGTAAACTTGAAGCGGGTATAAATATTAATGCAATCCAAACGAGATGAACAAAGCTCAAAATTCTAGATTGAACATTAATATATGAAATTTTATTTAAATAAATGTAAAATATAATTTAAAATAATTTATTATACGACAGGAAAGACAAGTAGAAAAAACTAAACATTACCTAATTATATAGAGTTCAACAATGTCCCTTATTATCAGAGGAAGATAGTTAGCAAATAATATCAATCCGAAAGCTATAAATTGAAAATTACAATTTATGAGAGAAGTCATATTTGTGTAAAAGCTCATATCAATGCAGAAATGTGCAGGTTAAAAGAACATTTCAAGTTAAGTCCAGGCTTTAAAAAAGTTGGAAAATGCGGTACAATCCAAAGAAAATCCCTCGGCTGATAGAAGCAGACGGATTTTTATCTCGTTTAAGGATAATGATAACATTTTCAATTAGGATCTTCAAATGGAAAAATCCTCCACTGCAATTTTAAGATGTCACCTTCGCATTTAAAACCTGATCGTGGTTACCGATAAGTAATTTGGATTATTACTTTTCAATTATTTTGTTTGCATCTTTGCATCGAACCAATCACATTTTATCGATCTTGGCCTTCGTTTGGAATATTCATTCAACCTAGATACTTCTGCATTATTATTCAAGTTTTATACAAATATCACTTATATATAAATATGCATACATATATATATGTATATATGTATATATATATATATATATATATATATATATATATATATATATATAAATTGGTTACTAGACAAGAATTAATGATTATTCCCCAAAATCAGTTTCCCTCGAATATTTTAAATAATTATGAGCGGACATTTTATCGAGGAAATTTTTATCAGTGAATTAAATATAACGCTTGTTATATTTTACATTTATTTAAATAAAATTTAATATAAATATAACGCTTGTTATATTTTACATTTATTTAAATAAAATTTAATATAAATATAACGCTTGTTATATTTTACATTTATTTAAATAAAATTTAATATAAATATAACGCTTGTTATATTTTACATTTATTTAAATAAAATTTAATATAAATATAACGCTTGTTATATTTTACATTTATTGAAATAAAATTTTATCAAAATATAACGCTTGTTATATTTTACATTTATTGAAATAAAATTTAATATAAATATAACGCTTGTTATATTTTACATTTATTGAAATAAAATTTAATATAAATATAACGCTTGTTATATTTTACATTTATTTAAATAAAATTTAATATAAATATAACGCTTGTTATATTTTACATTTATTTAAATAAAATTTAATATAAATATAACGCTTGTTATATTTTACATTTATTGAAATAAAATTTTATCAAAATATAACGCTTGTTATATTTTACATTTATTGAAATAAAATTTTATCAAAATGAGGCAATTAATTCTTGATATAAACTCTAGTATCTAAATTATTAGCATTAGAGGATAAAAAGTTCTACAAACGTGTATTTCACAGCGAATTATTCTCTGATATTTTTCACAATAATAAACGCTCTACTCTTTATCTATCAAGTCATCTTCTTCTGCTATTTCAACGCCAGGAACATCTAAACTGATACCTATATTTTTATTGTACTGATTCATGTCTTGTGCACAACAAATCAGAATTGTTCGAAACAATATTTTTTATCCTCATATTACTCTGCGATATCGAGTTACATATTCGTTTAGTGATTTCAACGGATTATTTCAAAGCCATATCTTATTATTTTATTCTAAATTTTCCTAATGTCTTTCTGTCTGTATGTTTGACGCGGTTTATCTCAGCCTACATGCAATCCACCCAGGCAAGTAAGGTACTGAAATGAAGCTTATGACCCACCCAATGTTTTAGTGATATTTATATCCATGTTTGGTGTATAGAAATGCAAAAAATGCAAAAACAAAATAACGATTCACTAAACAACGTTTTATTTACTGAATATTTTCCGGTATTCACCGGAAGTTATTATCTCCCTTAGTAAGTTCGATTTACTGTCTGTCTGAGTGTGTGACGCGGTTTATCTCAGCATATGTACAACCCACCCAGGCAAGTAAGGTGCCGAAATGAAGCTTATGACCCAGCGGATGTTTTAGTGATATTTATATTCATATTTGGTGTATGGAAATTTAAAAAAAAATGCAAAACAATAACGATTTACAAAACTACGTTTATTTGCTGGATATTTTTTCCGGTACAAGGACTCAAGTTTGCCCAGCTGGGCAAACTTAGGTTCTTGTATTACAAAATAATACACTGATGAAAACCTCTAAATTATATACTCTTTCTACTGTTATTCTCTTGATAGATTTATCATAGAACATTTATTCGGCTAGAATAAAAGCATTTATCACATTAGTCAGATATAAACGTTAGCGAGATATGAACGTTAGTGTCAGTATTTTATTTGGTTAGTTGGTTGGTTGGTTGGTTTTTTGTTTTACGGCATATCAACCCTTTGCGGGTTATTTAATGCAGAATCCAAAGATTTTGAAGAAAAATTTTTAATAGAATATATTTGTTGTTTTCAAGTCGGTTTCTATTTAACCCATAGTTGGAACCCTAACAGGTACTACCACTTCGAGTCAGAGTGGACTTGGGAGCAATGGTAATTAAAGGGTGGCTCCACACTCTCCAAAGCCCGCAAGCTGGAGCCTCACCACTGGATATAGTTTAAGGTCATATCCAGGTATTTTATTTGAATAAACATTTAATCATATGTTTGGAGATTACACAATGCGTAAATATTTAAGAATGAAAAGAGAACATTTTGGGGATTGTCATATGTGTTCACTAACTGCTTGATATTAGTGAAACATTCCTTAAGAATGATTAAGAACTAAAAAAAAAACTTTAAAACTGTTGATCGATGTAAGTAAATAAACACAAGTTGATACTTTTTTCTTTATTTATTATTTAACCTTTCTGTTCGTTTGTGGTATTTATTTTCGCTCAAGTAAGACATAAAACCCGACACTTGGTCGCAAGTTTGGCATGTCTCCAAAACAGATTCCATTACAAGTTTGGACGAATCGGGAAAAAAATGTGTGAATGGTGAAGTTCAGTTGATTTGCTTTATTTTCATTACAATCGGTGTTTCTAAAAAAAAAAAGGATTTATTTTCTTATAACGGACAAATACATCGTAATAAAAGCATACAAGAAAAAATAACCGGCCGACTGAACATGAGAGCATATATCTAAAATATCTCATCTACATTTCAGACGGTTATATCTATCTGCGTTTGTTATTACCAGATAAAGATTAGTGATGGGACGATTCCAATATTTTTCACAATTCCGATGCAAGTAATCTGTACTAATTCCCGATTCCGCTATAATTACCGATTTCGATTCCGAGTCTTTATAAATTTCTAAATATTTTACAATAAAATTGTTATTTTTTCCGATTACTGTAAAAAAATGTGCGTATGTTTTCTTCAAATGTAATGGAGGTTGCTACGTAGAGTTTAGCTTTAAAGGTAGTTTAAAATTATTGAATAATTCACAACAGTGGAAGATTTTGTGGTAAAGAAAAGAAAATAAAAAGAAAAGATTATTAAACTGATCTGTTTTGGCATGGGAAAATAGGCAGAATGTTTTCCAATTCTGATACCCATTCCAAAAGATCCGATTTTTCCGATTCCGAATAATCGTCCCAACACTGATATGCATATACGTAAGGAGGTATTTTTAGACATATCACGTATCTCTATTATTATACTACAGCTGCGTTAATCAACACTGCTTTCCCTAAGGTTTTTAGACATACTCGATCACATAGGATTTTACTTGTTAAACGATCCACTCATTTAGATGTTGCAAAAATGAGATACAGATTCACTAGAAGAGAATATTATTTTTCACTCAGTTTTCACACAAGGCGCCTTAGCAGTATCCGCGGCTTTGTGAAACCTCTGACCTCATCCTCATCCTGGCATTTCATCTCTCTAAGTCGCTATCTCCTGTACCTATTATATATATATATATGTATATATATACATATATATATGTATATATAGATATATATATATACATATATATATGTATATATATACATATATATATGTATATATAGATATATATATACATATATATATATGTATATATAGATATATATATATATACATATATGTATGTATATATATAGATATATATATGTATATATAGATATATATACATATATATATATACATATATATATATATGTATATTTACAGTGTGTCCCAAAAAGATACACATACTTCTAAGCGGTTTTTGCACTTAAACAGCGTTTTCATGCTTCCAGTGGCATTTTAGCATATTTTTTTCAATGGTTTACCTGGCTTCCATTATTAAGATCGATAAGTTTAATCTGCAAAGAAAATACAAACATTCGGTTTAATATTATTTAAAGTGTGTATGCATCTTTATGTGACAGCCTTCATACATAAAAATCAAAAATGAAAAAAATGACGATATAAAACTATATATTATTATATATATTTATTTATTCGTTTATTTTATAAGGGTTTACATCTATTAGGGTATAAGGCTCTTTATACCATGGCTTCATTCTTTTCATCAGGAGAGGAAAGAAAATGCTTGGTAACAAAATAGGGATGCGACGTTTTATTTCGAAGCCTTAATTTTCCCCTTATTCTACCATCTTTTTATTCTCTATCTTATTCACTTAAAAATCTTCTTATATCATATTCATGATTCTTGATTATTGAATTTTTAACGCTCAATAAATGACATGCGTATAATATATAAACAACCATTTTGTTTCGTTATTCATTGCCTGCTATTTGTCAACCGTGAATCTCATAAGAATATTCCACGGCGGAAGTACTGACCAGAATCTGGGTAAGTGCTACTTGGTTGTAATAAGTTTATGACCGGCACGTACATCACGTTTTTGTTATTTTACGATACGTTTCGGGGATGAATTCCTTTTGGGTTTTTTCAGCCGGGATACATAGTCAAAACACTCAACTCAAGATCGTGTTAAACTAACCTAAGCGTACTTGATTCACTGTCTTTAGGGTTTCTTGTCGATCTCAACTCGTGTATTTTTTACTTAAAGGAAGTATTCTGTTTAGAAAAATATAGTACCCGCATGCACATGTCTTAGTTTCTGTATGTATTAAAATATAATTTTTTAGTCGTAATTTACGACCGGGCAAAGCCTGATACACTAAATATATGTGTTATATATATATATATATATATATATATATATATTTATTTATTTATTTATACATATAACACATATATTTAGTGTAATTAATTCATCTATTTTATTTATTAATATCAAAAGAAAAATCATTAAACAAGTGACAAGATGTAATCCACGTGTGTTTGCACAGAAA
This sequence comes from Euprymna scolopes, assembly GCF_053919585.1. Taxonomy (NCBI): domain Eukaryota; kingdom Metazoa; phylum Mollusca; class Cephalopoda; order Sepiida; family Sepiolidae; genus Euprymna; species Euprymna scolopes. The sequence continues at coordinate 6,035,695 of NC_136484.1, read as the reverse complement.
CAGATATTTAATTTCACGAACTAGAGCAGATTAGGGGAAAAAATAGTAAAAATACAAGTATAATATAAGGAAAGAAAAAAGATGCAAGGGAGGTAATCCGGAATATAAAAAAATGATACCAATAGAGTGACCTCCCCTTTAAACAGTAGGATCGGGTAATAATACGAATTCAAACATCAAACAAAAAAGAATATTAAAAAAATCACGCATAAATATATAAATATAAAAATAAAATTATATAAAATTATATGATAATTGAGAAAAGGGAAAAAATACGAAACTACGGGTTAAAACAAAAAACTATCTTCACATAACACCAACAGATGGAGGAAGTGAGGAGGCATGGCTTTGGAAATATTTTTACCCAAATACGATGTTCAGCATGTTAAAAATACACCTTTTGTTGTAAAAATCTAATGGATAAACATCTGAAGAAGTTGGTGGGGACAGGATATTTTTATGGAAACATAAATCGTAAAACTGCCTTCTCATCAATGAAACAGCTGTAATCGAAAAAATCCAGGAAATAAACGATTATAAAAAAGAAAACGTGAGTCTTTGAGTTTTCAACAAAATTTTACACTATATATATATATATATATATATATATATATATATAAATAAACAAAAACCTATATTCAAATATTCATGATGTTGACCTTGTTATAATGTATTCCTTAAATTTATTTGACTTTAAAAAATCTTTGACAATATTTGTTTCGTGGCGGAAAATCAATCACTTAATAATTATACCATTCAGTGAATCTATTATGCCCTTAACTCATCAAAAGAAATACAGCAATCAATCCGTCATAAGTAAATGAAGTGTGATTTGACATGATTAAAATCCGAAAATTTGAAGAGAAGCTGCATATACCTTTAATATATTTCCATTACGCCATTTTCCGACGACGTAATCTTTTGGAATAATGGAAACATATTAAAGATATATGCAGCTTTTCTTCAAATTTTCGAATTTTAATCATGTCAAATCACATTTCATTTCTTTTGACGGATTGATAGTTGCTATTTCTTCTGATGAGTTAAGAGCACGATAGATTCACTGATTGATATAATCATTAAGTGTTTTATTTTCCCAACGTAACAGATACTGTCAAGAATTGTAAAAGTCAACTGAATTAAATGAATAAATTATACGATGGTCAACATCATAAATTTTGGAGTATAGTTTTTTTGTCATTTATTCTCTATATTGCTCTGTAATTACATTGAACTTCTTAAATAAGGATTGGTATATATTATAAGAAAATATATTCCTACAGAAATATATATAAATATATATATATAAATGTGTATATAAATAGTAAGTTATAAATATATATGGCCTTTAAGCTACACTGAATATCCCGCGTTGTATTTATAACTAACTAACTAGCTCTACCTACATATTGAGCAATGTTGAAGCAAATATTTCAAGTTTACGCATAAATTTATACCTTCGTATATTAATTTTATGTGAGTAAATGAAGTAGTTATATACACACACACACACATATATATATATATATATATACTAGCAGAAGTACCCATCGTTGACTGGGTTCAAAAAACGCCAACAGAAAATGCATTGATGAAAGTATGATAGGTTATGAAAAGGAGGGAGTTGTAAAGAGTTAGGTTTTGATACTCAAAACTTTTACCCTAGGTAAAATATGCTGAAAGTAAAGATAATTTTCGCGAAAATATATTTTTTATATCAACTTTGTTTCCATTCGTAGCCAAGAGTGACCAACAAAATGATGTTTCCTTACAAAGAGAAAATATTATATATATAATAATATAAATATACAAGAAATAAATGTTACCAGAGTCAATAAAAGTTACTTTTATGGTAGAAAAGTTCATTGGTTTGTATTTTTAAGTAGTTTGTAAAAAAATGTTTGTTTTTTTAATTTACGAACCGGTTTAAGAAAATCAAAATAGCCGCGACTTTGATAAGGAGAGCCCAGAAGATATCTCACTACTGATGCAATTCTCAATCTATATAAAAGCCAAGTACGTCCAAGGATGGAATACTGCTGCCATATCTGGGCAGGAGCTGCTAAAAACAGCCTATCCTGCCTTGACAGAGTACAAAATAGATCTCGTGGCTTAGTGGGGGATGCCCTTTTCTCTACCTTGCAACCTCTCTCCCACAGAAGAGACGTTGCGAATCTTTCCTTGTTTTATCGTTATTTCCATGGCAGGTGCTCGTCTGAACTCCAATCTCTGGTCCCCCCTCGCCAATCTTTCACAAAAAACACCCGTCTAGTCGAATCCACTGTGAAAAATTTCTCCCACTCTTTATCTGTGCCTAAATCAAAACGCGGATTCCATGAACAAAGCTTCTTTCTTAGAACTACGCGCCTGTGGAACTCTGTTCCGACCGCTTGCTTCCCACTTGACTACAACTTGGATGTGTTCAAGTCCAACGTTCACAAATTCCTAATGAACCGTCCCCTTAAGTAAACACTTCATCAAATCTCCACACTAACGTAATGTACTTGCAATAACCCTTATCCCTGAGTGGTTTCCGGGCGTTGATAAGTGGTGACCACTGTGTAAAAAAAAATCTGGAGTAAAGGTCAAACCCAGAAGCTTGTCAAAATACGGGGTCTCTCCCAAACGAGAGCCATCCATCCATATTGATGCCAGATGGGGATCAGAGCGTTGATGATGTAAGGATAGGAGTTTGGTTTTAGATGCATTAAAGGTAACCAGCCACGTCTTCTCCCACTGAACCACGCGCTCAAGATCAGAGGAGAGAGAATCAGAGAGAACTTTGTCATTTACATCCTTTGATGTGTTGCCGTAGATGGTCGTGTCATCAACATAGATGTCAACGAATGATTTAAGCATGTTTAGAGATGTCCTTTTTTTTTGGGGGGGAGGCTTTCACGTGAATTTATGAGGTGAATTTATTCGACACAATATGATTCAACTCCAAAAAATAAATAAAAGCTAACGTGAATTAAGATTAAAGTTAAGGTGTTATTGTGGACCCTCGCCCCTTTTAAAAAACCTTTTTAAACTCAGTGGGATATATACATTCTATGGGAGTCAGGCGCGAACGAACACCCAATAATTTTATTATACCATATTTCTTCAAACTGAAACATAATTATCAAAGTATACTTACGCAATTAGATATAAAAAGTCTTTGTTAAAGTTTGTGCCATGTTTCCATGAAGTACAGGCGCGAACGCAGACCCCACAATTTTATTATACCATCCCTATTTAAGTTGAAACATACTTATCAAAGTATTCTTACATACATCTATATCAAAAACCCTTGTAAACGTTTGTTTTGTTTTTTTGTTTTTTCATTTTTTATTTCCATACTTTGGGGCCCAGGCGCGAACGCAGACCCCACAGTTTTTATGAACCACCGTACTGCCAGAACAAACAGACCCATTCCTGATCCTGTATACATCTTCTACCATTATATGTAATCAGTTTTTTTTTAAATAGTCAACCATGTAGGAGCCTATTCGTGACCAGACACACACACATACACACACAGACGTTCAGCTTTATATTATATATATAATATATATATATATATATATATACATATATATATATATATATATATATACGTACAACACTAATTATCAGTTTTTGTGACCACTTTCATTAATCAGCAACTAAACGTCCAATTACCATCCAGTTATTGTCGTAGTTCATAATTTATTTTTAAACATGTATTCTACTTTAAACATTTCGCCCTATTCACATCATATGTAAAGAGTAATTGTAAGATCCCCCCCCAATTATTATTCGTGCTTACAAAATCATTTTTACACAGACGCGTTGAAGCCGAGAGGATTTCGTTCGAATTTCTAACCTTGCTTCTGTTTGCTTCATTCCATTCACACGACTCATAGTTAAAATTTTTCAAATAATTTCAATAGAACATGAGAATAAGTAGAAAATGACTGTGTAGCCACCAGAATTGCACGCAATAAAATTATTCAGTTTTTTATATTTCATTCATACAAAAATATCACGAATACATCAGATGTAACAATGATTCAAATATATGTTTTTGCATTTTTCTGTTTCGTTTCCAATTATTCTCGGGTTTTTCAGATTTTTTCATGTTTCTTACCTAATTATATTGAGTGAAAAGTCAAGTTAAAAAATGATTAAAATAATAACAGTTCAAATTGTATATTCGGCGTAAATAGAAACACGTGGTAATTTCCCATTGTGAAACTTTCCAGGGAGAGTAACTGGGTTTGTCAGCAGTGTATAGACCTTTTTTCAAATGGTTGTTTCGTCTCCGGCACAACAACGAGTTCATCATGCGATTAACTGATATAACATCGACTATAAAACGGCGTTTACATCAAGGTGTACATATGTAGTCGGCTACGTTTGCTGATGAGTCTTTTTTTATCGAGTTCTCAGTTGGCGTCATAACTGGCAAGATGAATTTACTTCAATTAAACGCTTTTGTGAATTAGCAACGGGTACATTTTCTTATAAAAATATAATTATTTAATTGTAAATTATTTTCTTCAGGATATCATGACCAGTTCTCCACAAAATCGGTAATCTAACTTACAACTGAACTATAATTATTCCCGCATACAAAATGAAGAAAGAGTGAAGGAGAAAATAAAAACAGATCTATACATATCTGGTCGACCTCCTTGCCCGGATTAATGTAATTCCCTCTCCCCAGATTTCCCGGCATTCCATCGATTGACTCATATCTTCATGATCACAGCTGGCATCATGTGCAATTAGCTGGATGTGCGTAGATCTAGGTTGTTCTATGCTTGTGCGCCCATGTCGTGCACTCCACGAAATTTCTCACCACCAAAGAAAAATACACTGGAAAAGAAATCCTGGCGTAATCTTAAAGTCTGACATTTTTTGCACGTAGCAACCCGATTTCTTTGACATGATTGAGGTTTTATAAACATTTGGGCTAAGATCAAATTGAATTGCACGTATGGGAGTAATTAGGTTTACAATAGCACGTATTTTAACATACTCGTCTCCATTCAAATACAAGCCAAGTCTCATATAAAGTTTCAATTTGGTGAGCTTTTTCAAAAACGTTCTTTATCATCGTGCCAGATTAGGGGTTCAAACCTGAAGTATTTCCCAGAATTGCAATGAAAGTCGTAACACTAGCTAAGTTGAACATCATTTGGAAGGGCAAGGTAATCAAGCTCAGCTCAAAGATAAGACTCGTTCCCTTGTCCACTCAGTTTTCTTGTGTGCTTGTAAAAACATTGACATACATCACATACATTACTTTATTTAGAGAAGAAAATAAAAGGCCTAAGAAGTGAGATGCTTCAGAAGATTGCTTGGAATTTTTTTACAAAACCTACATAACAAATGAAGAAGTCAAAAACATAAGGCAAACCATTGGTCCTTATGAAGATATTCTCACCAAAATCAGGCGACGCAAACTAAAATGGTTCAGCCACGTGACAAGAGGTGAAAGGCTTGCCAAGACACTGCGCCAAGGAACAGTCAGAGGAGGAAGAAATGGGAAGACAACACCATGGAATGGACAAGATTTAAGCTGAACGAGGAAGTTAAACATGCGAAGGACAAGTAATGATTAAGAGGACTGGTCGACAGGTCATTTGTAGAGCCCCAACGCAACCACCACGAGGCAGATGAAACAGAAGGAATCTCCCTAAATTTATTCAAAAAACAATGGTAAGCATGCAAAACTTTGCATTAGTGATAATTTAAAGACTTTAAATAACATAACCATTTATTCATTCAATTCAGTTTCGTATCTGTTTTTGACCACAATGTTCGAACAAGGAACAAATACATGCTAAGATGTGTACTTTTTCTTTCATAAAATGCTTTTTGATTTTTTTTGTATACTTCGCATTGTTATTTTATGTAAAAGGTCAGTTTCTTAATTATCTATTTGCGTATTTATTTTTTTATTAATTTAACTGTTTGTTTAACTTTTTTTTTATCAGGCCGTAACTATCAAGTCCTGAATATCTGTATAAAAAGCCGTGCTCCTCTAGTGGTCGTTAACTCTACTCTCTGAGTATGGATGTGTATTTGACAGAGCAGATAGGAAAATATACATAAGGACATACATTCTTCTGCTTCAAAATAGGAACCCAACTGATTGTTTTTATATATTTTTTCTTTATTCACTCCCAGGCGTTTTGTTACAGCAGGACTGAAGTGAATGTTGATCTTTGGCTTGTGGTTTATTTGAATCCATTTAGACACGTCGCCCCTGTATGAGGAGCCTGTTTAACACATCTTGTCTCTTCGACGTCTTGAATCCAACTCATTAACATTAACTTAAGTTATTCAAACCATAACCTCTGGCACGTCAGATCCAGTCTCCGTTTGCATACATTCCGTTGCAATTTGACCGGTCACATAGTTTGATTCATATCACAACATAACCCTTTGACCCTTTTTGCATTGCATCTCATCTTGTTTCTCACTATTCAATCTATTGTTTATTCGCTAGATAGACACTTAGATAGACAGATAGATAAATAGATAAATAAATTGATAACTGAATAAATGCTTTCTACACGGCGTTTCTTAGCGATTACATAACATCATTTCTTCCCGAAATTTTTCCATTTCGGTAATTATTCACTTACTGTTGTAACATCATTTAGTAAATATTATGGTATTCTGTTCAATCAGTCACAACATCTACATTTCTATTAAAATCTCAGTCTATAAAAAAACGTTTGGAGTACATAGCTTTACAAATGAGAGAGAAATAGTCAACCACCTCAGCAGGAATAACCTTCTTAGTGATACATAATATGGTTTCCGCTCTGCAAGATCTACCGCAGATGTGCTGACGGTTATATCCCACAGGATTAGTGAATCTCTTGACAAAGGCGTCCTTTCTAGGGCAATTGCTCTTGATATATCAAAAGCCTTCGACAAGGTATGGCATAAGGGTCTACTTCACAAGATTTCCAGCTACAGTATAACTGGAAATGTTTTCTCAATCATTAAATCATTTCTCTCCGATAGGCTCATAAGAGTTGTGGTAGATGGACAAAAATCAGAGGCCTGCAGTATTAATTCTGGAGTCCCTCAGGGGTCAATCCTGGGCCCAACTCTCTTCCTGATCTACATCAATGACCTCCCTAAACACATACGTAAATCATTCGTTGACATCTATGCTGATGACACGACCATCTACGGCAACACATCAAAGGATGTAAATGACAAAGTTCTCTCTGATTCTCTCTCCTCTGATCTCGAGCGCGTGGTTCAGTGGGGGAAGATGTGGCTGGTTACCTTTAATGCATCCAAAACCAAACTCCTATCCTTACATCATCAACGCTCTGATCCCCATCTGGCATCAATTGTGATGGATGGCTCTCGTCTGGGTGAGGTCCCGTGTTTTGACAAGCTTCTGGGTTTGACCTTTACTCCTGATCTGAAATGGAACACGTACATCAAGTCTGTTGCCAAGGTCGCTGGAAATATGGTGGGATCCTTCTACCGCTCCAGAAGATATCTCACTACTGATGCAATTCTCTATCTATATAAAAGCCAAGACGTCCAAGGATGGAATACTGTTGCCATATCTGGGCAGGAGCTGATAAAAACAGCCTATCCTGCGTTGATAGAGTACAAAATAGACTTCGTGGCTTAGTGGGGGATGCCCTTTTCTCTACCCCGCAACCTCTCTCCCACAGAAGAGACGTTGCGAGCCTATCCTTGTTTTATCGTTATTTCCATGGCAGGTGCTTGTCTGAACTCCAATCTCTGGTCCCCCCTCGCCAATCTTTCACGAAAAACTCCCGTCTAGCTGAATCCACTGTGAAAAATTTCACCTACTCTATATCTGTGCCTAAATCAAAACGCGGATTCCATGAACAAAGCTTCTTTCTTAGAACTGCACGCCTGTGGAACTCTGTTCCGTCTGCCCGCTTCCCTCCGGACTACAACTTGGATGTCTTCAAGTCCAATGTTAACAAATTCCTAATGAACCGCCCCCTTAATTAAACACTTCATCAAATCTCCACACTAACGTAATGTACTTGCAATAACCCTTATCCCTGATTGGCTTCCGGACCTTGATAAGTGGTGATAACTGTGTAAAAAAAAATGTAGTTTTATCATATACAGTTCATCTTCACATATTACATATAATATATTCGAAAAATTTGTTTAGTTGTTACATTGTGGTATAATCCATAAATACGGCGAAGCTATTACTTATAAAATATCAATCAGTTTTATTGCGATGAAGAGATGCCGGGTGAGTCGGATTCGGTCACCATTCTGATACCCGCAATCACTTTGTACATTCTTCCTCTTTTTTATTAGTTTTTGTGACATTTCGACAATTTCTTTACGATTCATGAAAATATCATTCTGCTTTATTGTTGTTGTTTATTTTTTAGTTTAACTGACGGAGCAGGGACAGAGGATAAATTGTTTTGCTTCGGGTCTCTTTGACAAACAACAATGCTCATTCCGTTCGGATCTGATTTTTACATACGATGACATTTTGTTTTTTCGCCTGTTGTCTATGTATCCGAAATTAATTTTTGAACCCGTGAAAACGTTTTACACTTGAAGAAAATCAAAGCTGATAAAGATTTTTTGTAACACTAAGGTTTTGATGAGAGAAGATATTTCATCACTGTTACTCAGATTTTAGAGACGTCATTTATATTCCACTGTGATTTCATGTATTTACAGAGAGCTAATTATGAAACAGAGTTCGAACTTCCTTGATATGATCCTGAATTTTTTAGGTTTTGTTATGTGTATTATTTGGATTCTTCAAATTATTGTTCTCATCTTGAGTGTCATTTTCACGTTTCGATCGATGCAACCCCAAACCTTTGTACGGGTGTATTTTGTCGAACTCGGGGATGATTCTGTCGAGAATTTGGACGTAATTTTGAACGAATCCCTCTATTTCCATTCGTGAAGGTCGAATGCCCCCGTTCTGTAAGCGCTGACTTGATAGGGATAATAAGTAATCCGTCTAAATTCTAGAATTCAACAAGATACTCCTGAAGAAGGTCAGAGGTTACATCGATCGAAAAGTTATGAAAATGACACTCAAGATGAAAGTAGTTATATGAAGATTCGAAAAAACCTCAACTTTATTTAATTATTTGCATTTATCTTTTGAGGCACTTCGTTAAACAGTTATGTTCTTAAATAGATCTCGTTTAATAATCTATTCAACTTTTTTCAAATTTTCTTCCTGATTTTTCTATTTATTAAATATTTACACCAGAATGTAATATATATATATATATATATATATGTGTGTGTGTGTGTGTGTATACATATATGTGTATTTATGTATATATATATACGTACATATATGTGCATATAAGTATATATAGACATTTACATATATATACATACATGTGTGTATATACATATGTATATATATATGTATACATATATGTGTGTATGCCGTACGGCATAATCACGTTGATACACCGGTTCCCAACAGATCACTGAAGTTAAGCAACGTTGAGCCTGGCTAGTACTTGATGGGTGACCATTTGGGAATTCTAAGCGCTGTATGTGCTTTCCGCTTATCTCGGCATTGTTTCCAGTCGTCCTGAACCTTCACTTGCCACTGGTATTCAACAATGTCGATTCAGGAGAAGTGTGGCTGAAGATTGCGCAACTCTTGCCACACAAATTTCACGCGCAGGCACCCTTACCGTGGGTATCCATAGTCTGTCAAGACGTAAGGAAGCCTTTTATGTGTGTATACATATGCATATGTGTATATTATTATTTACTATAATAATTATTAAATACCTACAAACACTAGTGTTTCATCCTTTCGAGAATCATCAGTGCAGGGTATCTCGATTAACGCCACCTAAGGTCCTTAAACTCCAAAACTAGAACATTACCGACATACCAAGCTCTTCTCACCTCCCTCCTCTGACATCATTCACTCTTTTATCCCATCATAACGAACATTTCTGTACAAGTCTGAGGGTGCTACAGACGGCCAAAAAACGGCCGGGTAGCTGAAACAATAATGTAACTTAACAGAATAAAAAATAAAACATATATATATATATATATATATATATATATATAAGTAGTGATCGTGAGTTATATGTAGTAACATATTCGATAGGAAAAAAGAATAGATTAAAGTTTCTTAAAACCCATACTAGAATTCTACGCAAGGACTTGGTAGTAGGTATAATTCAGTTATAAATGATAGTCTTCTGGAGGTTGAAGGAATATTAAAATTGTGAATTACGTAAGATTTCTAACTGGTCATGACTGACGAATCTAAAGTATGCTACTCCCACGATGTAAATAAGGAGTTCCTTTCAACATTCCGCGAGATTTCTGAAGCAAAAAGAGTCATGAGCTCCGCAGAATAAATTTCCAGAATAATCAAATAATTGACAGTGCACTTTAAGTTCCAGGTTAAACTGACCTGGGTGATTTATCCGAATCTAAGTTCGTCTTCACTCTGTAGTTACAAAGGTCGCTTGGTGGGAAAAGCGCTGACAGATATGAATAATGCAGACGGGATATTACACCTGCGAATTAGAACTTCGAGAATTGCTCAGTTCAGTGCTGCAAAGTGCGTGTTGATTGGATTAGTTTCAGATAAGGTGATAACATAACGAATACCCTGCTAAAGCTGAATGGTTTTTCATCGGCTGATATTTAAAATTCTATATTAACAACACTAATTATCATCTACTTGATTTAATTATACAACGCATGTTTTGAAATTCGGCTGAATAATAATCTAATGTGAAGAAGCAGAAGAGTAATCAATTCATTCCAGGTCTTAGGAGAGCGTGCAACTCGTTTCTCTAGTCACAAGTGAGACAAAAGGATTAGCCATTGCAAAGACGGAACACGCAACTATTACTAATTAGTTACGTTTCAAACATGCTGTGGAAACAAGTGAGACAAAAGTATTAGTTATAGCCATAACAAAGACGGAATTATTACTAATTAGTCGCGTTCCAAACATGGCAACTAACTGATTGATAAACGTTATATGGCATTAAATATTTACCTTTTTTTTCTTTAAACAGTATTTCATTGCTGGATTTTATGTAAGTTTTGAATATTTTACATAATGGATTGGTTGGTGTGTTGGTTTTGTGTTTTACAGCATATCCACCCTTTTCAGGTTATTTAATGCCGAATCCAGTGATTCAGAAGAAAAATTTTTTTAATAGAATATGTTTTTTTTCAAGTCAGTTTCTATTTCACCCATAATTGGGACTCTAACAGGTACTACCACTCCGAGTCAGAGTGGAGCTGGAAGTCATGGCAATTAAGGGGTGGCTCCACACTCCCCAAAGCCTACTAGCTGGGGCCTCACCATCGGATATAGTTTAAGGTCGTATCCAGGACCATATAATGGATTAATTTTTAAAATTGTAAACTCTTCAAAAAGCCATCTATATATATATAAAAGCGAAAATGTATGTATGTATGTATGTGTGTATGTTTGCGTGTCTGCTAAAAACTTTCGACAGACAGAACAAAAATTCACAAATTTCGTCTCATATGAAAGCCCAATCCTTCGCCCGACAAATATCGAAAAATTGGCAAAAAACGTTAATTTTTCACCCTGAAATCAGCACTTTTTTCCAAGAGGGCAGCTAAAACCGTCCTCTCATGACGAGATCGGTTTTACGCATGCGTCAGATGACGTCATAACCTGATTTAGTTTAAATATTTGAAGAACTGACACAATTTCATGTCCGTCGTCTTCGCTTAGTTGATTAGAGCGTTCGGTCATTATCTAAAGGTTTTAGGTTTGAATCGTGGTGTGAGATGTCTATTTCTATTTTTTCCGATTTTTTAATTTTTTATATTGAAGCAGGGTTATTTAAGCCATTTTTCACGTAACGTTCATTTTTCTGGGGTTTTTTTACTTCGCTTATTCTTAGGTTTTCATTAATACCCCCAACCCCGACCGACCACACACACCCAAAAACACCAGGGTACCCACCGATTTTTAAAATTTTAATATTGAAACAGGCTTATTTAAGCCATTTTTCACGTGTTTTTTTTTTTTGGGGGGGGTATTTTTCAGATTTTTTAAAGAGTTGTAACGTTCGTTTTTCTATTCTCTTTTTTGTTTTTGCTTTTCCGATTTTTACATTTAACATCGTTCGTTTGCCTTACGTTAGTTTTTTTTGTGTTTTTTATACCTCTCCCCAACCGACCGGATACCCCCGTTTTATTTTTCAGATAAGTTTTAACGTTCGTTTTTTTTGTTTTCTTTTTTGTTTGTTTTTTACTTCGCTTATTCTTATCTTTTCATTAACACCCCCACCTCCGCCCGAGCACACACACCTCCAAACACTCGGGCAACGCTGGGTATCCACCCCTCCGCTAAGCAGGGTTTTTTAACGTTCGTTTTTCTGTTGTTTTTTTTTTTTACTTCGCTTGTTCTTAGGTTTTCATTAACACCCCCACCACCGCCGCCCGACCACACACACCGAAAAACACTCGGGCAACGCCGGGTACCCCTCGCTAGTCCCTTATAAAAACAACTTCTGCTTTTATGAAAAACAAGTGTTAACTCATTCTGGAATATTGAAAAATTAAAATGATTCACAAAACACGAAATTCTGATCGCTTAAATAATTAACATGTTCTTATTCTATGATGAGAAAACAACTAATCACAAAACTGACCAACTTGTCTTAACTGAAGTGTTGACATCATCTAATATACGCCGATCTAGTAAATACATTTATTTTAATTGTTGTTCAACTAAATTACAACACAACTGTTTTCATTATCATTATCTACACTCATTTTCGACTTTCATCTTAATTATACATCATCATTGATGTTGGTACAATCACAATCAGATAAATCGGAACTTTTGGGGATATCGGAATCGGTATCGGAATCAAAAATGTTGTGTCAATTTTCCAATGCCACACACGATGCTTTCCATTGTCTTTTATTTTGTCTTTGCTTTAACTTAATTTTCCATTACTAATATTAAAGTAATAATTGTGTATTTTAACTATAGTTCCCTTTACCCACAAGTGTATTTTTATGTTTCTAAAAAATGTATACATATATTACACGAGTATTTACGGTAATCCGACCTTCCTCAAAAAGAAAAGTATATCTAAATATTGAAATATTTTAAAAGAATCGGAATCTTATATGTAATTGTATCAGAATCTGTAATTGTATCGGAATCAGAAATTTTTGACGGAATCGTTAATCGTATCGGAACCGGGAAAAATATTGGAATCGTCCAATCACTAATTATTATATGAATAATATGTCAATTGTTTACACCATTTATGTATTTCTGAATATTCAATTGGTCATATTCTGAAAAAGTCTTAGATGGATCGAATTGTAATGAAAATTTTAGTGCTTCATTCTTGTTTTTTATTTTGTTTATTTGTGGATTATTTGCGCCGTCGTTTTTTGTATTTTCGTTTAAATATTCATTCAAATCACCAACTTTATTACGAGTGTAGCATTCAGCATATGTAAGACAAAAATTGTATGTTTTCTTTTCGGTTGATAAAGATAAACAAAACTATAAATACCTCCACTACAGTATCCATTGCTTTAACAAGAAACTCTACATAAATGATAGATGAGGCAATTAGCAGTGTATGATTCTTGATCTATAAATCTTTCTATAAGCCACTAACTTTATTAACACATCGCCTTGTCAGTGATAATATATTGTTTCAGGATTTGTATGAGTGTATACATTCACAATTTATAGGTTGTCATCAAAAGTGTTGCAGTAATCTTTTATCCGTCTTAGCTGAAGTGACAACAAAATAATTTTAACTTTCTACGTTGAGGTTACTATGTGATGTGCAGCCAAGATTGAAACTAAGGAAGGAAAACATGGAACACATATTAGGCGTAAGAACGATATATTAACTAAAAAGTTACAGGAATACAATAAATACTTAACGCTGCTTACTATACGATGGTGTCTATTGTGGGTAATCGTATGCGCGGCGTACTACTATTATCCTGCTGATTCTACGGTATTACGATACTGCTCCATGAGATTGTTATCTCACACCGTAATATAGTATTGAAAGTAGGTTTCAACATCGCTAACGATATTTTTTAATATTGTTATTGCCTGAATAAGTATTTCGTGAAAGAGTGTTGAAATGTGCTATAATTGATTGACAAAATAAAGATCTGGCTGTTATGAGTTATGCTGTTACCATATGACTATGTTTCATCGTGTTTAATATGGAATCATAATATGTTTTCATATTTTGATGTCATATTCTTTTGCTCATAAGGATTATCTTCAGCAATTGCTATGAAAAATTCTCTACATAGCCAAAGCAAGAAGCAAAACTGAATGTATTTTTAAACATAGAACAGAAAAATCGAACATAACCCTAACTATAGTTATGCACATTTTATTGGAGCGAAAATACGAAACTATGAACTTGAACGTGTAACTTTAACGGTTTCAGTCTTTTCGGACACATGATATAAAGAACGAAAATTAGCGCGGTGTAGGTATTCTAAAGTTTCGAACGCACATTACATTAACAAACATTCCTTTGGCACATATCACTACATATGTCACCTATTTTCTTTATACACACATATTATATATATATATATATATATATATATATATATATATATATATATATACTAGCAGTTCAGCTCGGCTATGCACGGGCCCTATGTACTGTTAATAACTTTATGTGCGTATGCATGTATATAGAAATATATATATATATATATATATAAATATATATATAAATATATATATATATATATATTTAAAATTTTGACTTCCGTCATAGTAACCTACATCTAACATTTCGAGTGTTTAGACCCAACATTGGCGGACGAGTTTGGTAGCCAATTTTAGTCCAAAACTGATTAAAAAGCTTAGTGCATGTCTGAATACGTTTTATGTAAAATTTCAAATTTTTAGATCTAAAATTTGCTGAAAAGCTTGCTAAAGACCGCCACGGTCAAATCTCCGGTACTTTGACCCCTTGGCAGCCAAATTCTCGGCCAAAAAACGATTAAAACTCTGCACTATGTCGTAATGCACTTTATCTAAGATTTCAGATGTTTAGACGAAAAGTTTACTAAGTAATTTCGTAGAGATTTTGCAGAAGTAATTTTTTTAAAAACTTTACCCCAATTTGATCCCTTAACTTTTGTTGTTTTTGGCTCAAATCAAATTTAAAAAAAGTTTGACCCATAGACAAGTAATCTACATCTTAGATTTCATGTGTTAAAACCAAAAATTGGCGGAGGAGTTTGGTAGTGTTTTTGAGGTCAAATCTTGTAACTCTGACCCCTTGACAGGCTAATAGCTGTCCGAAAACCAATCTAAAGATTTTCCCAAATCTCAATAGCCCTTATATAAAATCTCGAAACAGTAGTTTAAAATTTGACAGAGTAGTTTTTTAGGGAAATGTACACAGACAGACACACACACAATTTAACTTTTATATATATATATATATATATATATATATATATATATATATTAGGACTATCCATTTATCTAGTGTTTCCTTTTCAGATTAAATATGTTTTTAACTCATTTCAAAGTGTTTTTTAACATATTTTATTAAGGGTTTGCTCATATTATAAGCTCTATTTCCTATTTTGTTTTATCGAGCTTTTACATCTGGCTGAGATAATTTTATAAATATTAATTCTTTAATATTTATAATATACTTTAATTTTACCATCTTGGATCATTTTGGTAAATTTAATTGTAATTTTTATTTTATATATATATATATATATATATATATATATATATATATATATATATATATATATATATATATATATATACTGTAAATTGATAAGGTAGTTTGGTAAGGAAATGGCTCCCAGCTATGCCAACATATACATACAACATATACATACAACATATACATGCACATATTTGAACAGAAATTCATTCACAATTTACACCTAAAACTACTACCCTATTATAGGTACATAGATGACATCT
>NC_136484.1:6012213-6014713 GCF_053919585.1 Euprymna scolopes | reverse complement strand
TTAGAACTATCATGATTTGTTTAACAAGTACATTTGATTCCAAACTAGAATCCGGGAAATATTTGTTAATAATTGCTTTTTAAGATTTCTTTGTTAGTACCCATGTTAAAAAAAAGCGTGCATATAACAACTACTATGAAATATTTGAACTATATAGATTTCTCATTGTATTTTAAATTATTTTGGATTGAGATAACAGTATAACCTTGTAGTAATAAGAGTGTTAAAATTATTATTATTATTATTGTTGTTATTATTATTATTATTATCATCATTATTATTATTATTGTTATTATTATTATTGTAATTATTATTATTATTGTTATTATTATTATTATTGTTATTATTATTGTTGTTATTATGATTGTTATTATTATTATTATTGTTATTATTATTATTATTATTATACTGTTTTTCTTTGCGTTTTTATGTATACTACACTACCCACCTTGCCTTACTTTCGCAAGGATAGGGTGCGTTACATCTGCCATAGTAATGTTGCTTATCAATTTAAAGTCACGTGTGATGCTGATTAGGTGGTCTGTACTATCACCAAGAATGTTTCAGGAAATAGATTTTTTTTTCTTTTCTATGCGGCTTTCATACTATTCGCTAATAGTGTAAAATACACGATTCGCCAGTAACTATTACATGAAGTTGTTTGAAGTTGGATATAGAGCGAATTCGAGATTTTTTTATTGTCTTAATAAATGTCTCTTATTTCCTTCCGCGCATAAAAGTTTTTTTACAAAGGAGTTGCCACTTCTCAAAGCCCTGAGGCCACTCGAGAATAAGGGTCAGTGAGTGTAAAGTGGACAAGGTAAAATATCGTAGTAATCGTGAGTATGTTTAATTGGATAAATTGAATTATTTTACTTGTTCACGTTGGGCTTGAAGACAGTCATATTGTATTTAGTTGAAAGCAGAAAAACGTAACAGAGTTCTACCGGAGTGCAATTCTAAGAAAGAAGTTTGACTCATGATCTACCCTTAGCTTACCGCACAGATAAAGAGTTGGGGAAATTATTGATAGTGGTTTCAGATAGACCAGTGTTGTTCGTGAAGGTCAGGCCATGGGGGACTGTAGATTGGAGCTCAGATGAGAACTTGCCAATAAAATAATGCTAGAGATGGGTTTGCAACGTCTCTTCATTGGGAAAGATGCACCAGTAAAGAGAAGAGAGTGCCCTTCCACTAGATTACGAAGTTTATTTTGTAACTCTGTCAAGGAAGGTTGAGTTACTTGTGGCAACAGTACTCCATCCTTGGATGTACTTGGCTCTTATACAGGTAGAGAATTGCATCAGCAGTGAGATATCTACTGAAACAGTAGAATGACCCGCACATTTTTCAAGCAGTCTTGGCAACGGATTTGATGTACGTTCCATTGCAGATCAGAAATAAAGGTCAGACCTGGAAGCTTTTCAAAAAATAGTCTCATTTAAATTTATGCCAGACGGGGATCAGAGCGTTGATGATGGAAAGATAAAATATTAGTTTCAGATGCATTAAAATTTACCGACCACTTTTTCCCATTGCGCCGCGTGATCAAGATAAGAGAATAAAAGAGGACCTCGTCATTTGCGGCCTTTGAAGTGTTGTCATAGACAGTAGTGTCGTAATCATAAATGTTTACACGTGATCTGGAAGATCATTTATGTAGATCAAAAAAAGAGTTTGGCCAAGAATAAAACCCTGATGAACCTTCAGCATTAATACTGTGAGCTTCTGATTTCTTCTCATCAACCACTACTCTTATGAATCTATCAGAGAGAAATGATTTAATAATTGAGAAGACATTTCCAGCTATACAGTAGCTGGAGATTATGTGGAGTAGAGTTCTACCCTATCAAAGGCCTTTAGTATGCCAAGATCAATTGTCCTAGAAAGGAAGCCTCCGTCTAGAGATTCCCCTAATCCTATGAGATATAAGTGTTAGCACATCTACTGTAGATCCAGCAGAACGGAAATCATATTTCATGTCAGGGAGGAAGCTATTTTGCTAAGGATGTACGCTACTCTATTAAACACAGTTTCCAACAACTTCCTCATGACACACAAGTAACTGAATGGTCTGTTTCGAAATGATGGGTTCATATTGGAGACACATAATACAGAAGATTATAACGACATTAATATACGGTTTACATCACGACAACGACTGTGACAATTATACTTAATACGGAGCTGAGACATTTATGCAACAGTTCTTGTTAACATGGATAGAGGGGGATGAACAGAGGGGAGATACATTATTGATGGCGGGGGGACACATAATACGTTGTGGGAGTCATACAAAGTTCGTTACAAGATGATAGATAAAACACATCTATTTTTTTCTTTTAGTGGAATGATCACAGACGAAGACTACATCTAACAAATATAAATGATACAGCTGATGATGATAGCCAGTGATTCAAGCTTATACGATTACATGGTCTCCTCTTGCCCTTTTGCCTCCCAGGGCATCACTAAGTAGCTCTCCGACTCTCGTCTCCAA
>NC_136484.1:5924713-6007213 GCF_053919585.1 Euprymna scolopes | reverse complement strand
CTTGGTGGGGGATTCCCTTTTCTCTACCCTGCAACCTCTTTCCCACAGAAGAGACGTAGCGATCTTGTCGTTGTTCTATCGTTATTTCCATGGCAAGTTCTCGTCTGAGCTCCATTCTCTGGTCCCCGCTCGCCAGTCTTTTTCAAAAACACCCGACTAGCTGAAACCACCGTCAATAATTTTCCCCACTCCTTATCTGTGCCTAAATCAAAACGTAGATTCTATGAACAAAGCTTCTTTCTTAAAACTGCACGCCTGTGGAACGCTGTTCCGCTGGCCTGTTTCCCTTCCGACTTCAACCTGGATGTCTTCAAGTCCAACACAAACAAATTCCTGATGAACCGCCCCCTAAGTAATGACACCTTACCAATTCTCCAATACTATTGCTACACTATCCCTTTGATTACTGTACACACAATAACCCTTATCTCCGAGTGGTCATTGGGCCTTGATAAGTGGTGAACTCCATGTAAAAAAAAACTTCAACTAGGATTGCTACTTACTCACTCTTGTCCCATATCTCTATATCAGTCTTTACAGCTCTGTTGTCTATATTAGTAGCTGTAGTAATTTCATTGTCATACTGGATGGTGTATGACGTATTTCAAACTATTTCTTCTTACAAGTTGTTGCTACACCTGATCTTGAGTGTTTTACGTGCTTTACAATGGATATATTTTAACATTCTGTTTTGTCGGATTGTGATATAGTGGTCTCCTGGAATAATTTTAGAACATAACGTTAAATGTTAACTCCTGTAAATACGATAAACCCAGAGCATTGAAAGATTGTGTAGTTCATTATAAACAGATATGACGTAACGTGAAAAAATAGTGCGTGTGAGAGAGAACCCCCATCGTTTGGAAGCATTCAACTCGTGGACTTGAAAATAAAATAAAACTGTGAATATCGAATTTTGCCGTCTATATAATCGAAAATCAGTGACTGCTAACGTAGATCAAGTCAAATAAACGTTTTGTGTATTTCATCACATCGTCCCGGCTGAGTCTGCTTGAAAAATATAAACAAAAACTCGTAGTCGCGTAGTATAGAAGGACTGCATACACAATATCTACTTCGGTGTGTCAGAATCTGAACGTTTTATTACTGAAACGACTGATATTTTTAAACGCATTGGTCGTCAAGCCTTGAACTTGGACAGCCTTTATCATTTTCTTTAGTCAGTCTTTATAGAACCTTCATTGTGATCCCGAGATAGTTTATCTAGGAAATATTTGGCACGTTGCTGTTTTATGACGAATGAATAATGACAATTTTGTATGGTACTAGATGGCAAGCTGGCTACTTTGTTTTTGTTTGTGAGCCGGGTTTTGCCAATTCTTCTAACCCGGCGTATATATTTTCTACTTTCGTTCATTTTGTTGAATTTAGTCGTTTGATCCTATGGCAGTCTTTGTACTGGCCTTCTTTTATGTCAGTGAAATCATCAAATACATTTTAAGTTTTGGCGATGTTTCCTTGCTTTAATGTAGCATTTTGCACATTTTGCAAAACCAAATTAAATTCGAGTATGTTTGGAGAAAGTATGTGCAACCTATAAGTGTTGATTTCACTCAACGTTTGAGTAAGTATAAAACTGGAGGTAATCCATGTTTTTGCTTTTTGTTTTGACCTTGTTGGTGGCCCAGGATCAGATTGTAGACACACCGACTTTTAAAAGTAGTTTATATAGCAGATGTATCGTCAAGAAAATGGGCAATGGAAATGAATTATTCCGTTGAAAAAAATCCATTTTGGATCTTTACGCCAGGGATTTTTATTACTTTCTTCATCATCTTTGTGTTTAGTCATCGTGTTCTTGATTATTGGGTGAAACGATATCGCAGTATTCACGTGTAAGGCACACAATCATATATCTTTTGATAATCAATCCAAGCCATGATCAGATCCCTCTATCACTTCTCATAGTCTTTTGAGATGATCTTATTATTCTCGAAACCTTTTGGAACAATGAAGTGAATACTTAAAAATCTGCAATTATACGTATGTTGATAATAATCAAATATTTTTATTAAATGATTATTCAAAGTCCATTTCGGCAAGGACATTTAAAAAGAATAAAAGTAGTCTAATCTTTGCTATATACTTCAAGTTCCTGTCTTAGTGATTTATTAAACAGTTTAGACAGCCGATTGATTTTATCAATATAATTTGATATGAATAAACTTTATTTAACTACCCGTAGTATAACAGTTGGTATTGATCTCATCGGCTAGACGGTGCGAAATTGAGTTAAATGTCTTTATTCTTTAGGTCAAGTTATACGACCGGTTTTAACTATATGCTTTTCCAAAACAATCAAATGCATATATATGTTAGTAATAACAGTTAGTATGAGATAGATATCTACCTAACTAGCTAGATATCCATCTCATATATATATATATATATATGTATATATATATATATATATATATATATATATATATATATATATATATATATATATATATACAGCTGATCCAAAATTTAAGACCACTTAAAAATCTTTAAAAAGAAACAATTTTTAAGGATAGAGTTTTAACTCTTCTGGCTTAAGGTTACTAATACTACAATTTAAAAGGTTATGGAAACAAAAAGGTACATCCCAAATATTTTATTTAAACATTTGCATTTTCATTAAATTGGGCTTTTTACACATGATCAAATTATAAGACCAAGGGTATAAATTGTTAGATTTATGATAATTCTATTTTATTTAGTCTGTTAGAGATTAGCAATCACTGTGTAAAGGTGTTAAAATGTCTAAAGCAAGAAAACCAACCGAAGGTGAGCGCTCTCGAATTTTAGGATTTAATAAGCAAGGTTTGTCACAGCAAGCGATAGCAGCTAAGGTAAATCGCAGTAAAACTGTTATTGTAAACTTTTTAAGGAATACTAAGAATTATGGAAAGGCAAAATATTTGGTAGACCCCGAGAATTCCTCCTGCATTGAGTAGGAGAATCAGACAGGTTGTTATGAATGACAGAGGACTTGCTTCTAGTCAAATGAAGGCGGTTACAGATGCTGATTGCAGTCCAATAACCATCAGCTGACACTTATAGAAAAGGCATGGTAAATAAAAAGCGTAAACAAATTCCTCGAATTCTTCCACATCACAAAGTGGATCGCTTAAGATTTGGTCGTGAATACAAAACCTGGGACCTTGAGAAATGGGAAAACATTCAATTTAGATAGTCCTGATGATTTCCAGCGATATTGGCATGACAAAAACGTGCCCCTTGAAATTTGTTTCCACGCGTCATAGTGGTAGGGGGTTCGTATTGGTATGGGGTGCCTTTTCTTAGAGAGGGACGATGGAGCTATAGGTAGTGCAGGGTCGTCAGACAGCAGCTGGCTATGTTAGCATGCTACAAAAAGCATATTTGATGATGGAGGGTCATCGTTTGTGTGGGGATGGATGGTTATTCTTACAGAATAATGCTCCAATCCTCACTGCAAGACGCACTGCAAGACGGACCTTGAGTCCATTTCTTGGGACATCCTGAATGCTCAACAGACTTGAAAATGTTTGGAGAGGGATGACAAGAGAGGTTTATTGAAATAGCAAACAATATTCAACAAAAAATGTTTCAACTTCAGAAACTGGAGAAAGATCCCCTGAACCTTAATGGAAACCCTTATTTCTAGCATGCCCCAAATAATTTTGGAAATCAGCAAAAGCAGTGGATGTAGAACTCATTATTAAGTTTGATTGTTGAATGTTTTCATACACTTTTCACATACTTTTCGTACAATTTAATAGAATTTTTGTATCTGGTTTTATAATTTGGATCATGTGTAAAAAGACTAATTTAATAAAAATGTAAATTTTAAAAATAAATCTTGTGAATGTAGCTTTTTGTTCCCATAACCTTTTAAATTGTAGTATTGGTAACCTTAAGTAGGAAGCGTTTTAAATATATCCTTAAAAAGTTTTTTTTTAAAAAGATTTTTAAGTGGTCTCAAATTTTTGATCAGCAGTTTATATATATATATATATATATATATATATATATATATATATATATATATATATCATGGTCTCCTAACGTAAAGGCTTAGTTAATGAAGCAAGAAGGTGGCTTTGTGGCTAGTTCGAATCTGCTGACGGCAGGAATTGTCACCCCCTACATCAATGATTGCGTAAGCATAAAACACTACTGTTTGATGGTATAAAGAAATATTATTCTTAATTATAATTATCTAGCCCCTTTAAGAATAATTAAAGGTTGGTACTGTCTGCGGAATGATAACTAAAAGTACAATAAACTAGCGTTTATGCAATGTGCACGACTTCGCTCGTTCGTTCAGTTCGTTTAAGATTATCTAATGTATTCGCCGGAATTCGACCTTTAACAGTTCGTAAGGGGCGATTGTGATCCCATCGCTAGACCTTTTTCTCCGTCGATAAATTTCTAATTCC
Organism: Euprymna scolopes; assembly: GCF_053919585.1. Taxonomy (NCBI): domain Eukaryota; kingdom Metazoa; phylum Mollusca; class Cephalopoda; order Sepiida; family Sepiolidae; genus Euprymna; species Euprymna scolopes. The sequence goes on along the minus strand of NC_136484.1, from coordinate 6,002,786 downwards.
ATTACGAAGGATGTAGTCTCTACACAGAAGGTAATCATCTCCATTATATTGTTCCCAGTAGCTTGCCTTTCACGATAAACACTCGTCTCTCTAAAACCACTATCAATAATTCCTCCCACTCTTTATTTGTTTCTAAACCTAAACGTAAATTTCCACTATTAACGATTACTAACCCATTTTCCCATTGACTACTGTACACTCATAAAATATTATCATCGAGTGGCTCCTTGGCCTTGATAAGTAGTGACTCTGTAAAAAAAATCTATCTCTCAACATTTAACTCTCTGCCGCTTCTCCCGCGTTACGAAAAAAAAATGAAAATCAGCACAAATTCTACTGAGTCTGATTCTATTTGCTTTCCTGCAAGGAGTTAGATAAGCTTTCCTACAAGGAGTTAGATAAATGCTTCCCTACAAGGAGTTAGATAAATGCTTTCCTACAAGGAGTTAGATAAATGCTTCCCTACAAGGAGTTAGATAAATGAAAGCGCTTTCAGTTTTCAATGCAGCTGACCCTACGTATTTATACAAAATTTGATTATATTTTACATATTCCTTTTTAAATCGTGAATCATGCTTTAAATTCCAAACGTGATCGAATTTCATCACACGCATTTAATTGCTCATCGTATAACTTTAAATATTCTTGCATATCAAACAATATTCTTTGCCTCTGTTCACTCTTGAAAGACAATGGATACTTTCTGTAAAGGAAGTTGTAAAAGCGAATCAAGAGTTGCGCATTTCACAACCACAATACTCCTAAATCAACACTTCTCGAATCCAGAAGTAAAAAGAAATTCATAACTTTAATGTCGAAACATAAATAGAGCACATAGAGCATTTGGCATTGCGAAATGTTCACCCATTTTGGATTGACAAAGTTCAACATTTCTTTACTTGGTTCTATCAAATAGAACTTGAACAATACGCTATTTTATATAAAGCTGACACTTTTCTGGATATTGATTTCGTTTTACAAATGGCGGTGCCCTACTTCATCATGTTATATAAGTTTTCATTATCAATGCAGACTGTGCTTCGAATGTAATTTGACGACGTTTTTCATTTAGTTGTATTTATTAAGGCTACAGCTTTTTAGCTTCATTTTCTCTTTTATCAAAACAACGCAAAATGGCTTCTTTAGTTAATGATATGTTATCTGAAAAAAAAGCCAGTCTTTTTATGGCATTACGAAGGCATCATTAGTGGATCGTGGTTTACGTTAAAATGGTAATCGATTTACTACAAGTCACCTTACATTCGCTTAGCTCATTCAACGTGTAATGAAAAAGCGAAAATATGATAACCTTATGGACTAAGGAACAACAGAAGTGAATGGTGTCATTTTCTATAGCGACACTGTGCATAATAGAAGGGGTATATTCCTCATCCCTGTGTTACAAATCTATATATCATCAAATAATATCTGTTCATTCTAGTAACAAATATTACTTTCATACTGTAGAATGTAACTCCTCATGTGCAAATAATGTTTATAATAAACTAGCAGGGATACCCGACGTAATCCAGGATTCAATGATTATTAACGCATAACTCATACCATACTTTTATTGTGATCGAAATCGGCGAAATTCACCATTTTTCGATTAAATCAATCAATTGCCTAATTAAATCAATCAATTTTCAGACAGCAGTTGGTTATGTTAGCATGCTACAAAAAGCATTTTTGATGATGGAGGGTCATCGTTTGTGTGGGGATGGCTAGTTATTCTTACAGAATAATGCTGCAATCCACACTGCAAGACGGACCTTGAGATTTCTACAAGAAAATGGAGTCCATCTCTTGGAACATCCTGCATGCTCAACAGACTTGAACCCAATTGAAAATGTTTGGGGATGGATGACAAGAGAGGTTTATCGAAATAGCAAACAATATTCAACAAAAAATGATTCAACTTCAGAAACTGGAGCAAGATCCCCTGAACCTTAATGAAAATCCTTATTTCTAGCATGCCCCAAAGAATTTTTGAAGTCAGCAAAAGCAGTGGAGATAGAACTCATTATAAAGTTTGATTGTTGAATGTTTTCATACACTTTTCACACACTTTTCGTACAATTTAATAGAATTTTTGTATCTGGTTTTATAATTTGGATCATGTGTAAAAAGACTAATTTAATTCAGGACCCACTGTGATGCTCCCACGGTGACTTTGTCCATAACCTATTGTAGTCTTCTTGAAATATAGTGAACCTACTGTATATTTTATTAAATTATTTTTATATAATATAAGTTTAAAATTCAAACGTCAGGTTGTATTGGTCAGTTGTGTTTTAAATAGAAACCGTCCTTTCGAACGCACCCCTGTATTATCAAAGAACCTACAGTTGATATTATACGTCGGCTCGTTCTGCTTGTGTGATGATGAAACTTCTCAAATGTACCTGTGATGTTAGGCTGTATCAAAGTGTCTACTTTGGTCGAAATCGAACTGTTCCTTCTCAATGATTTTTCTATTTTCGCTTTACTATTTTCGATACTTATCAGAAGCATATTGAGACAAAACTCTATCTAAGACTACCCCCAGACACATAAGGTATATTTGTGTTAAATAAAATAAGCTTTGTTTAGTTTGAGTTGATAAGAAATGAACTCACACGTCCACACGCACACACATACACACGAAGCGCATTTTATTTATACGTAGATTAAGTACTTGGCTTATTTGCCTATTTCTATACGTTGATAGTTCTCATGTGCATGGTTAATGAGTGGACAGTAGTAAATCAGAAAATGTAGTAATCGTAAGTAATTAAAATTTGGTAAATGTAATTACTTAAGAGGATGGCTCATCTAGAACTTGTTTACTTTGGACTTGAAGACGACCACATTTTAGTCAGTTGAAAAGCTGGAAAACGGAACAGAGTAGCCAGCAGTTTTAAGAAAGAAGCTTTGTTCATGGAATATACGTTCAGGTTTATGCACAGATAAAGAGTGCTAGAAATTATTGATAGTAGTTTCAGCTAGACGAGTGTTTTTCGTGAAAGACACGTCAGGGGAAAATAGATTGAAGCTCAAATGAGCATTTGCCATAAAAATAAAGATAAAGCGGAGATAGGTTTGCAACGTCTTTTTTGTGGAAAAGATATTGGAGAGAGGAGCATTCCCTTCTAGACTACGAAGTCTTTTTTGAACTCCTTCAAGACAGAAGAAGCTACTTCTAGCAGCTCCTGCCCAAATGTGGGAATAGTACTCTACACTTGGGCGTATTTGGTTCTATTGGTAGAGAATTGAATCAGCATTGAGATGTCTACTGGAGCGGTAGAATTATCCCACCATTTTTCTAGCAGCCTTAGCAACGGAGTTGATGTACATGTTTCATCTCATACCAGGATTAAACGTAAGACCAAAAAGCTTGTTAAAACATGGAGTATCCTCAAGACGAGAGCCATTCATTTCGATTGATGCCAGATAGGGGATCAAAGCGTTTATGAGGGAAAGCTATATGCATTAAAATTAACCAACCACCCCTTCCCTAATGCACCAGGTGATCAAGATCAGAGCAGAGAGAATCAGACAGAACTTAGTTTTTTTACGGCCTTTGATGTGTTGCCATAGAAGGTAGTGCCGTCAGTATAAATGTCTACAAATGATCTTATGATGTGATTTGGGTGATCATTGATGTAGATCAGGAAGAAAGTTGGGTCCAGGATGGACCCTAAGGACTCCAGCATTAATACAGTGAGCTTCTGCTTGCTGCACAATCAACTACTACTCTTATGATTTAATAACTGAAAAGACATTTCCAGCTAAAGCAGAGTTGGGGATTTTGTAGAGTAGACCTTTACACCATACCCTATTAATGCCTTTGATATGTTAACAGCATTTGCCCTAGAATGGATGCCTCCGTTGAGAGATTCGCTAATCCTATGAGATATAACTGTCAGCACATCTGCTGTAGATCTAACAGAACGAAAACCATATTGCATGTTTACTACTTTTCTATTTACCACATATATGCAGTTTTTTCTATTGTACTTATTGGGTTGGGTTTTAAGGTTAGTGTTAGGGTTAGGTTTAGGGTTACTGTTAGGATTAGGGTTAAGTAAATATTTATGCATATAAACTTGATTAAATTAGTTATGTTAAGTTATGATTGATTTGAAATTTACATTCTAATTTTACCATAAAAATATAGCAAATAAGATTACATTTTAAACTAAATTTAATAAATTAAAAGTTATATTTTTTCAAGAGTGAAACAATAGCAAAAATAAGAATTGGAGAAAATAACAATCAATTTTCAAATCAACTATTGATTTGATTTAATTAACCTTTCACACAGTGAAGAGAAGTGCGTTTTGGTTATTTTGGACAATTATTGACAATCATTGTCGAAGAACTTTCAAAACAGGGGGAGATAAATCAAGAAGATCCTATCCAAAAATCTCAAAGATTTACATAAAACAAAACAAATGCATTAAAGTAATAAAATAACGCATGTTGCATGAGGTTCACAGCTGAAATAACGCTCAGTATGTTGGTTAAATTGCCAACGGCGTATAAAGCATGATTATAACGTTCGGAGTGAAATCAGATATCAAATATTTCGAATTTAGAGGTTCGTTTTAAATATTATTAATGGTAAAATAGGGAAAAATCTAATTAGTCTATTTTCGACTCAATATATTTTAAATGTGTTAAAATTTTATACGTCGTATAGGGATTCAGTTAATTGCAAAGTAAGGTGCTGTGTTTTTGTTATGGCGGAAACGTATTAATCGTTACCATCTGTATTGAAAATTTAATTGTTTAAACTTTACTGTTAACTCAACTACCAGAAAATACTGAAAGAAAACGCCATTAATATTTATTGTATAAAACAACTGTTATTGTTGGTAACTTCATAATGTTCTTCGAAAGCGAAGGAGGAAAAGAAAGTGAAAAAACGTGACGTTCGAAAATATCGGCGAAAAATGAGGCCCCTCCTTGTAGAAAAGTGGCCAGTGATATTAATATTTTGAGACAATTCCTCGATATTTGTCGTCCAGAGGGTCGATCTCGTGAAAATTCGTCGCTTCTGTCGAAAGTTTTAGGCAGACATACAAACATACATACACGCATGCATACATTTAAACAGACAGGTGAGAGTTATATTATTAATAACATGTAAGTAACCATCTTCCCTCTCCTCTAATTTAAATCTGTTTTCATTCCATTTCTTATCTCATCATCAACTTTGTTTATTCCATTAAATCCTTCTTTCAAACCAGCACCCCTGACTGAGTGTTATTCACTCTAATCTTATTATAATTCTGTTTTGGCGCTATTTTAATATTATATCATATCAATTCTTTATATTTTAAGAGACCTTATCATCACTATCTTTAGTAGTATCATTATCTTTTAATGTTGTAATTTGGATTAAGAATATTAGTAGTACTTATCACTTTTTATTAATTAATATTCATATTGTTATTATTACTATTACTATAATTATTATTACTATTACTATAATTATTATTCTTATCACGATTGTATATTTTTTCTTTGTTGCTTTTAGTTTTGATATCGATTGCTCGTCTTTTTTGCATTTCAGTTTTTGATTATTTCGATTTTTATAGTTTAAGGGCACGTTACAAATCTGATCGCATATAAAGATTGGCTACACGCAAATCTGAATCATATGCTTTACATTGGAAAATATCAGCATTTTTATTGGCTGCCTATCATAATATGCGTGTGCGTCGTAGTTATTTTAGAATTAAAAATATATATATAACATCAGAGAATTTGCTATTCAGTTGTAAAATTTATTAACTTTTATTTATAATTAATTGTGTACTATAATATCCGTTTTAATTAAATAAGCCGCTTCCAAGAATACTTTTAAATTGATATTTTCCGATATATACAGATGGCAATTGTCTAAAACAAATGTTTTGTGTCGTAAAGTGTGATACGCAAAATGGTTTTGTGTGATAATTGGAATTAATTTTCAAATTACATTCTAATTCCTAATTTGTATGGTAATTTCGATTCCATCAAGAATATCCCATTAAGACAATTCATAATGTTTTTCTGATGAATATTTCAAATAAGAGATGATAATTTATATTACGTGTAATAGCAGAACTATCGTTCTCATCTTGTGTGTTATTCATTCAGCGATTAGAACTTGGGAATTTTTCTGTCGGACTCGGGAATCTGCACGGGATTTCGTCCATAACTCTTGTTTAATTCATGGGAATAGAGATCTACAGTAATAACTAGTAAGATCGAGCATCTAAAAAATAATTGGTTTAAGGCTCCCAAAATAAATACTAGATAAAGCAGCATGAAAGTATTAAGGTCTTCAGATAAAATGATACCAAGAAAACAATTGCTAATTTCTTAAGATATCTTCTCGGCCATTTCTTATAGAACTAGAGTATAATACCTCAGTAAATGAAAGATTGTTCAGTTCAAATTTTATGATAATTCTTGAGTTCGACAGAAACATTTCTTGTTTAACAGAAAGATTCCCGAGTTCAATAAAATACACATAAAGAAAGTCAGATGTAACATCAGCCAATACCTTGTAGAAATAATACAGAAGAGGATAAGATTAACAGGAATAATTCAACCAATAGAAATTATTCCATATATATAAAAATTCAGTATGTTATTGCTATACATCTTATGATATGACTGACCAATGTTTATAGCTTCATATTCAAATGAACAGTATAACAGGAAATGGAATTGGAATATATCCTGTTAAAGCCTGATTGTCACAGCTGTTAAATTTCAAACATACAATCTAGATTTGAGGACACTTTAGAAGAAAGATATGCAATAAAATTCTGTTCTAAATTTGGAAAAATGCAATAGAAATGTATGGAATGCTTCAGATTGCTTTTGGATTATCTTTCACGAATCGAGATATGATTTATGATGAGCATGAGAGATTCAGGGAATCTGTGAGGGATGGTGGGAGGTGTGAGAGGAGTAAGGAAGTCAGAACACCATAGTTGACTGTCCAACTAAAGAATTCCATGGATAAGCATTGTCGTGTGTCTATAGTTTGATGCCAGTGTGAAAACTGTACACACATGGATCTTAAGATGTGGAATATTTGCGAGAAGTTCGTCCCTAGGGTGTAGTCTACAGCTCCATCAAATACTATTTTACCAAGGTGGGCATTAAAAATTTCCTAACTCTCCCTTTTGTCCAGCCATTGCTTCTTGTAACTTTTGGTTAATATCTAAGCTCAAGGAAAACTTAAGAGGCTGTCGTTATGAGAAAATTGAAGAGATGAAAAAGCTTGCGACGGGGTTATTGACATGTTCTTACAATAGGACTTCCATGGAGCTTCCAGACGTTGTTGGAACGGTACAACAAGTGCATTTCAGCCGGAAAAAAAAGTTACTGCGAAATGAATAAGAGTTTAATGCATGTACTATCAATAAAAATGCCCATACGAAAAATGTCTGGACACTTATTGAAGGCACATCGTAACTTGTCCATTGTGATGAAGAATTCTAATCTGATAAAGCAAGGGTTGAAAAGCTAAATAGTAAAAATATTTAGACCAATTAAGATAGCCAATTATAAGATAACCAATTATAAGATAACCAATTATAAGATAACCAATTATAAGATAACCAATTATAAGATAACCAACTATAAGATAGCCAATTATAAGATAACCAATTATAAGATAACCAATTATAAGATAACCAACTATAAGATAACCAATTATAAGATAACCAATTATAAGATAACCAATTATAAGATAACCAATTATAAGATAACCAACTATAAGATAACCAATTATAAGATAACCAATTATAAGGTAACCAATTATAAGATAACCAACTATAAGATAACCAATTATAAGATAACCAATTATAAGATAACCAATTATAAGATAGCCAATTATAAGATAAACAATTATAAAATAACCAAAAACAAAACAATTCTTTGACAAGTCAAATTTAACTCATTTAACACATTTAAAGATTTATTGATTAACAAAACACTTGACGCCTCTTTCTTTTCTTATAACACTATTTTTTATTGCTTACACCGTTCATGTTGTATCAGTTATTCGCTTGTAATTTGCCCGGTGTTACATTATTCTCCTTTAACTTAACATCTACAATTTCCATGGCAAGTGCTCGTCTGAGCTCCAATCTCTCGTCCCCCCTCGTCAATCTTTCACGAGAAACACCCGTCTGAAACTACTGTCAATAATTTCCCCCACTCTTTATCTATGCCTAAATCCAAACGTAGATTCCATGAGCAGATCTTTTTCGCAGAAGTGCACGGCTGTGGAACTCTCTTCCATTTGCCTGTTTCCCACCTGACTACAACTTGGATGTCTTCAAGTCAAACATAAACAAATTCCTGACAAACCGCCCCCTTAAGAAAGGCACTCTATCAAATCTCCAATACTAATGATTACTACAATACTATCTCATTGGTACACGCAATCCCTTATCCCTGATTGGCCTCCTGGCTTTGATAAGTGGTGACCCCGATGTAAAAAAAATAATGGCAAAATACAAATAGACATTGACATGGTAACATCTCAGGAAGCAACATTCCAAGAGTTGAAACTATAAATTGGCAAAAATGTTCCTTTTTTTTTAGTTTATTATTTTAAGTACACGTTCTAGCAAATAATATTTCCGAATGTTCTAGAACGAAATCTGCGAGAGAAAAGCAACAGATTTGTTAACATTTGATCAAACATTGTCTTATTCTAATCACTCACATGACGATTTTTCAATAATATGATAAATGGTTGTGTTATACTGAAACGTCCATTCAGCTTTTATTGTTTCAAGTTAATGCGAATATAATTGTCTTTCAGACAGCGTTAAAGTAATAATAGAAAAGGAATATTACGAACACGTGTCGTATCGTATAAGACAGAAGCCTTTATTGAGTTTTTATGTGTCTGATCATACTAGAATTCTAATTCCGTGTTACTTAGAAGAAACGAAAGAGTATTAGTAATATAATTCTTTATAGGGAAGAAAACGAGATTTGTTAATTCTTATACGAAATGGAATATATGTTTTAACGATTTATTTATACAAAAGTTTTACTTTTCAAATAAAAACTTTTTACGTAATACTGCATAAAAAGAACTTATTTATTAGTTACATAACGTGTAAATACTCTGGGGTTGTGTGTAACCAACCAGCTGCTGAAATAACATTATTAACGTATCTGGTGCTTTCAATCGTTAAATTGTCAATGTTAGCAAAAAAAAACGCTACGGTTTTATTAATAATTAATAGGAGAACAGCATATTCTTTTTATTGTTTTGACTCTCGAATATAAACTAGCAAATAATTAAAATAAATGAACATTTGGTAAACATTGTAGGTAGTATAACCTATGCGATGTGACGGTGGTCTAGTGGTTAAGACACAGACTGTCTGTTCCAAGTTCGAATCCAGGTTTTTCCCCAATAATCATTTTCACTTAGGATGATGGTCCATTTATTAAGTACCCGGTGTCTTTTGTCTTTTTTTCTTTATCGTAGAGAACAATGTCAACAACAGAATCGTTCGATTCATAAGATTAGATGGTAAAATATAAGCTTTAACGTGAAAAGTCAATAGGAAATGACGTTTCGTTTACTAAATCTTCTTTTTATTGTTGCGTGTTACACGTGTTTATTTGTGGATGATTGTATGCAGAAATACAAATAATATCAATTTTGTGTATAGAAATAATTTTCAGGCTCAGATTTCATCTTTTCGTTTCTTCTATTGGATATTTCTTCTGTTGAAGAGGCATGCCTATGGTTAATATAATACTAAAAAACCGAATGTGATTTAAATTTACATCTATTTTAAAATGATTAATGATTTAAATTTTGATGTATTAAAATTTTTCACAGCACACGACGATTCTACTTGTACTGTTTGTTCTTTTTTCATAATTAAATATTCTATTTTATAATTGGAATGACTCAAGTCGATAGAAACCTATACAGTTTACCATAGAGAAGGGTAAACTTTGCCAACGGCAATGGTTTTGATGTAATCTAAAATATATTTTTAGAATTTAATGAATGTAAAAGTTTGAATCGATTGCTGTGACAGTGATCAATCTTTTTGTGATTAACAGTGTGCGGACACGCGGAAAGCAGCTGTATTCAAATGTCCAAAATCGTGTGAGAGGTGACGTCACGGCAAGGAAAAGGAAAAAGATTATAAAAGATAAACGTATACGGAGACTGGTGATCACGTTAGAGAAAGGACGAAGATATACATGTTACACAGGTAGTTCCAGAGCAACAGGTTTGAATAGTAGCCCTGGTGTTATTCTGGAAAGTTCTTGAAATAAATGTCCGTTGTTTTAATCGAAAAACGTTGAGTAGATTAATTTCTTTTTTTCATATTCATGGTGTCTACATGTTCACACGTGTGTAACGTTAAAATCTTGCCTAGAACTCAAGCTCTCAGAATTCATCGTTTAATTCCATTTTGATTTCTACATAATTAATGTTTTCATTTTCATACGTCTATAGATTTATCAACGATGGTTTTTACTTATTCGTATTAATTTCATCTATTTCTAATAAAGTCGTCTACTCATATAGTTTAACACAAAAGATGAGAATACTTTTATATACAGAGAGAGGATTGGTTAAATTATTTAGATTCTTCAGAATACTTGGACCATCACAATGTGCCGATGCAACGAATGTCTTGTTGAGGTGTACTTTTTGAACTCAGGAACTTTTTGTTGTAATCTGGAATCTACACGGAACTCTTTAATTTTTTCATGGGTGTAGCATACACTTGTTCTAAGTAATTCGCAATTGAATTTTCGGTCGCCCAGACCGAAGATTAAGCCTTCAATCTTCAGAATTTCATTTTTACAATTTAATTTTTTCAAGTAGTTAACCTACTGTGCCACGGGTCAATTACATCGACCGTAAAATTGTTAAAAGTTATGAAAGCGACCCTCAATACAAGAACAGTATTCGGAAGGCCCCAAATAATATAGAATATGAAACATTTGGTTGGGTGCACCCAATAATTTTGTTTTCTCTTTGTATTTTTAAAAAGGAGTCGTTATCGAGAATGTATCGGGTCCTTAAAAAGTTACAAGATTTGTTTCGTATAAATAATCTAAACAAGCACAATAATTCAACTCCTGTTACACGCTCAGAGAACGTGTAAGTGTTCTTAAAGGCTGGGTGACAACTGATTAAGTTTAAAGATAATGTTACTTTTAATATACTAGCAGGGGAGGGGGCCCGGCCTTGCCCAGTTGTAAAATACGCTTTAATATGATATTTTCATTTATTTAGATTTCGTATATATTATTTTTAAGTTGTGATTTCAAAAAAAAAAAAAAAAACAAGTATTTGGGTTCCATCAGCAAGAATCAAAACCAAAAGCAAAACGGTAGCTCGTGACGTTATATATATATATATATATATATATATATATATATATATGTATGTATATATATATATATATATGTGTGTGTGTGTGTGTGTGTGTGTGTGTGTGTGTGTGTGTGTGTGTGTGTGTGTGTGTGTGTGTGTGTGCATGTATGTATGTATGTATGTATGTGTATGTTGTGCCCTTTAGTTGTGGATTGTTACAATTAGAAAACACCATCTGCTTATTTTATTCGCATGTATGATTATTTCTCCTATAAAAAAAAACGTCCTTATAAAAAGAGACAAACCTTCTTCACAGAGTTTTGTATTTAAATCAGGTTTATGTCGCGTTACTATAAATAACATTAAATTATTTATAAAATGTTTCGTGTTTTTCAACCGAAATTGTCGTTTCATCCACTCATCAAAGCATGTTGTAAAAATGTCAACTGTGTACAACTTATTTATTTTTATGTCTACGTTTTTATTTGTATTTCATTTGAAGACACTAATTCCTTAGTATCAACACACTTTTACTAATGCAACCCAAGTGTGTTTATTCCAGTTATGTAAAACTCTTGCGTATTTTTGACGATGAAGTTGCTGAGACTTTTTTGATATCATTTAGAATGGAAACATTTCTTACGCAGAAGGTTGTCGAGATAATTTAAAAATGTGGTAGTCGGTAGGTGAGAGATTTGGAGAGTATAGTGATCAGGCAGAGTTTCGTAGCCCAATTTGTGCTACTTCTGCAAAGTCGGTTGGGCGCGTGTGGTCGGGCATTGTCGTGGAAGAGAATTTGGCTTTTTCTGTTCATTAATGTTGTGTGCTGCTGTCGATGTTTGCGATGCATACAATCCATTTCTAGACAGTACTTCTTCTCCATAATGGTTTAGCTTCATTCAAAAATCTATAATGGAGTAGAAAGGCCGGGGACCATCAAACAGTCAGCATAACTTTCTTTTGGTGAAACTCTAGCTTTAGCAAGTGTCGTGGAGCTTCTTCTACGTCTAACCTCTGAGCTGGTCGTCGCCGGTTGTCTTAAAGAACCCACTTTACATCGCAAGTCACCACCCGATCAAGAAACGGGTCGTTCTTGTTGCATAAAAAAGAGAAGGTTACACTTCATAACGGCGTTTCTTTTGGTTGACATCCAAATCGTGAGACATGAATTTATCAAGTTTTTTGTCTTTCCAATCTCTCTCAAATAGTTGGAAATCGTCCTATACGTTACATCCGATTTAGAAGCAATTTCTCGAATTTGTCGAATGTGCGTGAATTAGTTTCGACTAAGGTTCTCATTGATTGCTTTATGCATCCGACAGCCGACCACTACACTCATTACCTTCAAGACTCCCGTCGCCACCACGGAATTTCTTTAATTATTATTCTGCTGTGCATACAGTAGTGGTTTCTCAGCCAAACGCTTTGTTTGCGACCTGTTTAAGCAGCTTTTCAGCCTAGCTTGAATTGAAATCAGAAAATGTTCGAATTTGCACCTTTTCATCTTGTATTCAATGTGCTGAAAATCAAACATCTATTTTAAAACAATTGTAATTTTAACGATTGGATATATAACTCAAACTGATATACAATGCAAAGGTATCATTAGGAAACTTTTTTGAAAAGAAATGAAATGAAATTTCCGCAAGAACTTTCTTCTTAGCCTTATACATATTCTCTAAACTTAAATTTAGCTTTGTCACTGATCAAAAACAAATATAAAATATCGATCTTTACGTAATAACAACCAAAGATTGTTGTCGTTACGAACTTAAAGAGTTTTTGTATAAATATCTTCGCTGATTAATTCATTTGAAAGCGCTTAAAGAACTAAACGAAAATATCATATAATATATATATACATATATATATATATATATACATATATGTATATGTAATTACAAATAAAGGTAATCGTGCATTCTATCTATTAGTACGTATGGGGTATTAATAGGGCTACGACAAGAACATATTGTTTCTATTGTTTTGATTCTCGAGTATATATCTGACACAGTTAGACACAATGAATCAACCGAAAACCACATTACTCTACATAAAAACATATAAAATATCAATGGATGTATACCTGAGAATCAAAACTAGGAAAAATATTCTGTTGCCATAGCCCTAGTTATTAATATACTTCCTATATTATTGACTTATTGGTCAGGAAACATTAAAATGAAATCCGACTTCGATTTGGGATTTAAAAAATTTTAGGCACTAGCTAGTTATTGAACTAATAATACACGTTGTACAGTTTCTCCTTTTTTGTTCTACAATGTGAATATGCAGTACAATCAATGCCTTTTTTACACACAGGAGTTACCACATATAAAGGCCGGGAGACTACTCGAGGATAAGAGTTAATGAGCGGACAGTAGACAATTGGAAATGTAGTAATTTTTAACAGTGGAAATTTGGTTAATTGGATTATTAAGGATGTGGCTCATCAAGAACTTGTTCATGTTAGACTTTTTGGAAACGACTATATTGTGGAAAATTGTTTGAAAGCATGAAAATAAAACAGAGTTCTACAAACGTGCTATTCTAAGAAAGAAGCTTTGTTCGTGGAATCTACGTTAACGTTTGGCCACAGATAAAGAGTGGGGGAAATTATTGATAATGGTTTAAGCTAGACAAGTGTTTTTTTGTGAAAGTCAGGCCAGTGGAAATCATAGATTGGAGCTCAGACGAACATTTGGCATGAAAATAAGGATACAGCTGAAATATGTTCGCAACGTGTCTTCTGTGAGAAAGAGGTTGCAGGGAAGCGAAAAGGACATTTCACACTAGGTTACGAAGTCTATTTTGAACTCTCTCAAAGCAGGATAACCTGCTTCTAGAAGCTCTTGCCCAGGTGTAGCAACAGTATTCCATCCTTGTACGTACTTGGCTTTTATATATATGGTGAATTTCATCAGCAGTGAGATATCTACTGGACCGATACAACAATCCCACCATTTTTCTAGTAGCCTTGGCAACAGATTTGGTGTGCATGTTCTATCTCAGATCCGGAGTAAAAAGCGAGACTTAGAAGCTTGTCAAAACATGATGCCTCCCCAAGACGAGAGCCATTTATTTCAAGTGATCAGACGATGATTTCTGCCACTACTCCTATGAACTCATCAAGGGGAAATGATTTAATAAATAAAAAGAGCTTTCCAGCTATACCGTAGCTGGAGATTTTGTGAAGTCTACCTTTATGCCATACCCTATCAAAGGCCTTTGATATGTCAAGGGCAATTGCCCTAGAAAGGAAAACCCCGTCGAGAGATTCGCCAATTCTATTAGATATTACTGTTAGCAAATCTGCTGTAGGTCTAGTAGAACGGGAACCATATTGCATGTCACTGAAGAGGTTATTTTGCTGAGGTTCTGGCTACTTCTTTATTTAATACAGATTTCACCAACTTACTTATGATACACAAGAGACTGATTGGTTTGTATATAGAGGGAGATGACCGATCACCTGAATTTTAAATACGGGCATACTGATGAGGTTTTCCAGGGTGTTAGTAACAATTCTCTTTAGGATCAACGCTCAAACAGTTTTGTACGTATGGGAGCCTGTTTTGGTTGAAGGTTTTTGAACACTATAATAGGAATGCCATCAGGGCCAGTTGCTTTACTTGAATCGAGGTTTTCGATTAGCTTGGTAACATCACGCACACATATTTGTATGTCGCATAGTGTGTTTTCAGACACAGGAAAAATACCCTGCATTCTTTTTCGTTCCTTATTTATATTCAGTGCATTTTTATGTTCGTCAAAATATGTGATAATATATTGTAAAAATATATTTAATCTTCCATCAACTTATGATGGATTTCTTGTTATTTTTCTTCATCTGTTATTTCTTATCTTTATAAGATTTCCTCTTTCCAACCATCCAAGGTCAACTAATCATCCATACAAATGGTAAATCTCTGCCATTCTACACATTGGAATCATGGAGACGTTTCTAAAGATCTCCTCATCCATTCCATAAGTGAACAGTAAATTTAGAGACTTTCCGAAATTCGTTGCAATTAGATAAATGGAATCGACATTATATTATTCATGCATTGAAGCTAAAGCGATGATATATTTTTTATTCCATTTCCCTGAGGTCTTACATATTCTCCTGTTTCAACAATCTCATTAATAAACTTTTTAGATACCTGTTTTTTTTTTCGGTTATAGATATACAAATCATCGGTTTGAAATCAGAAAATGTTTGTAATGTCGCTATAATTTATGCCAATGAAGCAAACCATAAGTCAGAAGAACATGAAAGGTGATAATATGTTTCTGACTTTCTGATGTGAGGAATAATTTGAGATATTGAGATTATTCGAATCATTGTTCTTATCTTAAGTATTATTTTCACAACGTTTCGGCCGATTTAAGTTCACAACATTTTAAGGTTATGTCAAATTTGGAAATCTTATTGTAAAATCAGGAATCTGCGTGACATCTCTAACGATATTCTTTATTAAATTCATGGTATTAGTAATTCAAGGCTGCATTTTTAATATCGCCCGCACTGGACTTTTAACCTCCAGATTAAGAACTGAATTTTACTTAGTACATTACGGAAGGACTCGTAGCGTAAGGAGTAAATCATGATAATGTCATATTTTTTTTTGTTTTTTTTACACAGTGATCACCACTTATCAAGGCCCGGAAGCCACTCAGGGATAAGGGTTGTGTAAGTACATTACGTTAGTGTGGAGATTTGATGAAGTGTTTACTTAAGGGGGCGGTTCATTAGGAATTTGTTAACATTGGACTTGAAGACATCCAAGTTGTAGTCCGGTGGGAAGTAAGCAGACGGAACAGAGTTCCACAGGCGTGCAGCATGTAAGCAGCATATATATATGTATATATCTATACACCGATAAAGTTGAAGTTTTTGTCGCACTGAAATTCATATTAAAAGCCTACCTTTTCTATTTAAACATTATTGGAACGAACTTCTCAATATACTAAGTCATGAATATCGAAGCAGCTTCAAAAATTTTTACTAATTGGCTTATCTCTTTGATACGGTTATTATTTAATTGTCCATTTTTATGGCTTCTTATTAGATGTTTGCTTTTATTTAACTATCACGCTCAATTTCTCCGTTGTGCATAATTGAGTAGTATTCATAATGAAAAAGTTCTAACACAAGCATACGTATTATATATATATATATATATATATATATATATATATATATATATATATATAAGTAACCTTGTCTGTGTGTGCGAAACGTCTATATCAAACTCCTTTCTGAATTTTTAATTTACAGATTTGAAATTTTGTATATAGCTAATTTGAACGTGTGGTATATTTTCGATTTTGTTCTTAGACGGTAAATATAGCTATTACGGGTTAAAAATGAAAAAAGTTCACCATTGCAGATGTAATTCGACTAAACCTGTTAGTTCTGTGCATACGCAAATATACATTCATAGTAAATTTTTAACCTTTCTGATTAATCGGTCGAAGGTCGAACGGTATCGACTAAGCGATACTAGGCGTTTGAATACACCTGATATACTTGAGATATTAAGCCGGCGTTGCCAGTGAATATCTACTTTTATTTTGGCTTTTTTAAACTATGTAACTTTCATTTGAGAGGGGGGCGTATAATTTTGAAACTGCAAGTAGTAAGTTTTAGAATGAGTGCACTTGACTTTAATATTGAGGTTGTGCAAAACTCGAAATACGTTGAAGTTTTTAACGAAACGAAAACTTGGTTTTTAACCTCTTCGGTCATATGGCCTTTTTTAAAAACATATAAATATACAAACTGTAAACATTGTATTTGGAATTTTTGATATGCTATTCTGCAGTGTGAAAATGTATTGAAATTTATATGTTTGTATTGGTATAGTTTTTTAACCAGATTAAATAAAATACGTACTTCTCAAATAACGAAACATTGTTGTATAATGTACAGAATTATTTTTAAAACAAATGTGCTAATTATCATATATTTACGATAAAACTCTCTATAAATTGTTGCCTTAGTGTCTTTATTTTTACAAGTACAAATAAGTTTATGAAAATGATAGCAGGATCCATTTTCCTCTAAATAACATTTAACCAATTTAATACTAATTTCGATGATATTTAAATCAAAAGTACGCTAACGGAAATAATTTATTGCACGAGCGTCCCCTCTTTTGAAAATTCATCATTCAATAAGGAAAAAAGCTATAGCAAACAGCTAAATGAGTATTTTAACCATAGTTCCTGATTTCAAAAGGCGAAAAATTAAAAGGTAAATTTCTATATATTTTTATGTATATACCTGTATATCTATGTATATGTATATATGTGTCTATTTTTTTCATATATATGCATGTATATATTTGTAATGTTGTACTTAAAGCAAACTTATAATTTAAATTCAAATCTATATTTTACTCTATTTCTTTTCTATCTCTAACCCATATTAATTTTCTTATAAATTTTAAATCCAGACCTTTTATTTCAATTTATTTCAGTTAAATCTGCCTTACTTTTAATGCTAGGTTTATTTATGGTGTCTTTTAAATTTAATAAAAACCTTTCAAAATTTGCTGACGATGAGACCTTGCTTTTTAAAAAACTATATGTAATAATTATTGTCCATAACTTGATGTCTACCACAATAAAAAGCATTGTTTTCCGAAACGATCGTACAGATAATTGATTTTGTTGTTGTTCCTTCTTATGAAACGGATTTTTAATTTAATTATAATTTGATTTTTAAATTTTAAATTATCAATCACATTACTTAATATATATATATATATATATATATATATATATATATATATATATATATATATATAGGAAGAAAGAGATTTCTATATTCTTTTTTTTTAATTTTCCTGCTTTGAAGATTGTAACGTTGGGCATGGGACAGCCAAAGAAGCTGTCAACATTCCCCTGCTTTTTATTGAAACCAACCGAGAGCTCTTTTTAGTATCCTCGTTGTTCCCTTAAGTGCAATTGTCTGGATTTCTTTTGCGCTTTTATCACCAGGAATATTAGTTAGGTAGGACTTCAGGTTCTTCTTCATAAGCCTTGTGGATCCTATAATAACTGGTATGATTGATATCTCTCTAAGATTCCAGTTTCTTTTCATATCATACATGAGACTTTGATATTTGGTCTGTTTCTCCCTTTCA
Source organism: Euprymna scolopes (assembly GCF_053919585.1). Taxonomy (NCBI): domain Eukaryota; kingdom Metazoa; phylum Mollusca; class Cephalopoda; order Sepiida; family Sepiolidae; genus Euprymna; species Euprymna scolopes. Next base: position 5,984,267 of record NC_136484.1, on the reverse strand, counting down.
GCTCTGTTCAGACCTAAATCATTAGGAACACTCACTTCAACCAAGGTTGCCACTCTTTCTGACTTATTCCAGTCAGACAATAGCGCGTTCAAAATTAATGTTTTTTTGTTTAGAGCAGAACTTAAGTCTTGCATTTTTCATTTCAAGTACAGTTATTACTTACATATAATTTTAGAAAATTAATAGTAGATTCTTTACAGTGCAATATAAACCATAATATGTTATGGACTAAGTCACTGTGGGAAGTCATGCGAAGCTTCCTCCCAATACATCGTGGTGGGTCTCCAATCAATGGATTTGATTAAAAAATGGCCGATTTCGCCGATGTCGATAAGAATAAAAATATGACAGTATAAAAAATGTGCTGATACTTATTATATTCTGTACATCATCGGTCTCCCTGCTAGTATATATATAAGATTAATAAGTTAAATGTCATTGTTGAATGAAATATAGAAAACCGGTGTTGGCAAAATGAATGAACATTGTCTGAAATCAAGAAATTATAATTAAATAAATGTATGATGCATAACATGATTCTACTTGAAAATTGTGTTCGTCTAGACGAATAAAGATTTGATTTCTTCCATTATTTGTCGATTATCAGAAACCTAACCTTTCAGCTCACATATCCTGAATTATTGCTGTGTGTGTCTTTACTTATTATTAGATACAATTTCATTGTACATTCGGCTTCAAATTTTAACCGGTATTAGTTCATGGCGTTTCGCAAGTAGAAAACGTGTTAATATAAGCAGTAGAACTCATTCGCTATAAGTTACTGGGTTTACCTTATAATTGCATTATACAACTTCCATTAAAAACTCGACGTCATAATTAAACTTCTTCAATGATTTCACTTTTTTGTAACAAGTCATGTCTTTTAAAACAACTCACGACTTCGCGTGTTCATGTGAGCAATATGTCTGCCATTGGACCATGATTTTGACGATTGCTAAATAGCTAGACCAAGTTCTGGAGAATAAGATCGTCTCGGATCCATTGATGTTGCAGGTTGAGAATATAGTTCTTGCGTAATTTCTAGTTTTGATTTCACGTGATGTATTTTCAAATAAGTTTTCTTTAAAATACCTTTACTTTACATATATATATATTTTTAAGAGATTTTTCGATCTTTGTAGTCGTTTAAATTACAACGTTGAATACAAGATGGTAAAAAGCAAATTTTTATTTCTATTTTTTTATTTCAATTCAAGCTAGGCCGAAACGCTCTCGAAACAGCTCGCGATATCAACAAAACGTTTGGCCCAGGAACGACTACTGGACGCACAGCACAATGGTGGTTTTAGAAATTTCGTGGTGATGACGATAGTCTTGAAGATGATGAACGTAATGGTCGGCTATCGGATGTTGACAACAATCGAGTAAAGGCCTTAGTCAACGCGATTCCACGCACAACTGTTCGAAAACGTGTTTCTTAATCAGACGTAACGTATACAACGATTTACAACCTTTTAAGAGAGATTGTAAAGACAATAAGACTGTATAAACTTATGCTTCACGGATTGAACGACAACAAAAAAAGAATCCAATATAAAGTGTAATTTTTCCTATTTTACGCAACTAGAACGGCCCCTTTCTCGATGGGGTGGTTACTTGAGATGAAAAGTAGGTTCTTTACAACAATCTGCGACGATCGGCTCAGTGGTTAGAAGCTGATGAAGCTCCACACTACTTCCCGAAGTCAGAGTTACACCAAAAAAAAATGTCATGCTGACTGTTTGCTGATCTGCGACCGGCCTAATCCATTACAATCTTTTGAATTACTGCCTTTTACAATTACTGCCTAGAAGTACTCTCAACAAATGTATGAAATGCATCAAAAACTTCGACAACACCAAGCATTAGTCAATAGAAAAAAGCCCAATTGTCTTTCACAATAATATACGCCCACGCGTCGCTTAATCGACCCTGCAGAAGTCGAACGAATTGGGCTACAAAACTTCCTCATCCGCCATACTCTCTAGACGTCTCACCTACCGACTACAACTTTTTCAAGCGTATCAAAGATTTTCAGCTTGAGAAATGTTTCAAAAAGCTGAGCGATATCTAAAACGCTTTCACCAACTTATTCGGCATCAGAACGCAAGATGTTTAACGTTACTAGCCGAAATACAGTTGTTTTGTGTTGGCAAAGGTGTGTTCATTCTGATTGTACTTATTTCGATCAATAAATTTTGGTTTGAGCCGAGATATTGTCATCTAAATTTATATTTAAAACCGCAAGAACTTTCTTGTCAACCTGATACGTACAAAAAACGTTGCGTATGAATCTTGCGTTCAGCAAAGTAATAGTATCAAAAATATTTTTTCCAGAAAAATGGAAACACCGTCGGACCGAAAACGTTGAGCCTTACATCTTTTCAAAATAGACAGTTAATGAGGTTGTCGGCACTAGTGGAACCTCCCTGTGGCAGTATAAGCCCATAGTATGATGGATTTTACAAGCGGGGTTCTATGTCGGTTAATTGCCCCCGATTTACTTGTCTTTTAATCTACCGACGCAAAGTAATTGTGAAATTCCTGGGAGTGATACCACCCACGAGTATCCGTAGCAACAGTTACAAGTCTATCGCATAAATCCGAACTTAATACAACATAAAATGGTTTGCCGACAGAAACCATAATTGCCAGAAAAATATGTCAGTGTTTGACAAATTGATACTTAAATGGTAAAAACCAAACGCAGACCGATATTTGGATATTATCTCTAGAAACCATTTAAGGTTCTACGTCGCTAGATTTCAAACCCCATTCCGTAAAATAAAATTAAAAAAAAAAAAACAAATTAATAAATCAAATATAGATAGAAAAGCAAAATATCCCACCCCTCCCCATTTATTTAGGTTTGCAAATCTCAAACGTACTAAATCTTTGGCAATTCTTTTTGTACTTGTTAATGTTATTGTAGATTATATTATGAATAGTATTATATACACCAACTTGCTTGTATATGAAAGAGAGGAGTTTTGTATCAATCGCAATGCACAATTGAACAGAATAACAAAAAATATTCAGCACAAATATCATCAATTGTACAGAACCCTTAATGTTTTTGTCAAACTGTGGACTCTGCACAGAATTTTGAACGGGAATTTTATTGAATCCAAAGCGGCAGCATGTTGTCGTTACATCAACTACGACTGGGTATAATTTGTATGTATAACTAGTGACATCTAGTAATAAGTATTAAGATTTTACATCGAAAACGAATAATGAAATTTTATACGAAAGTACTTTTTGTATCTGACAGTGTTCTTAGATAGGTGTTGTATCGGAATATCTTCGATAAGTAAGGATAATCGATCATCAGAAACACTAGTATCCGCTCGACGACAATACTCTCAAAATATCCGACAACCAGCAAAATCCTACGCTTACACTATAGAGATCCCTAGATACCGCAAAGCCTTCTAGAATAGCCATTTCCCTCGGACTGCTGCACCTTCAAATTTCCTCCCAGGCTCCTGCTTCCCTGATTCTACTTATTATATATCCCCCTATCATACCCCGCTACTCAATATGCATATTTGGTACCTGTAGACCAGTTGCGTCGCCGATGCGATATCGAACCTGGGTTGAAAAACAAAGCACAACGAAGAGAACAGGGTCCTAAATGAAAAGAGATTTGGTGTCGGGGAAAAAGTCTAGGTATATGCACATACAAATACCCACTACGTTAAAAGGAAAGAGATAGAGCAGTTTTTTAATGATAAGAACAATGCAAAAAAAAGCAACAAAAGAAAAACAGCAATAACAGTGAAAGGAAAAATGAAATAACGTTTAATTTAGAAATAAATGGTAAAAACACACGCACACACATAAAAGAATTTATATGAAAAACATAAATAAATTGAAAATAGTTAAGAAAAATGGAACGTATAAGATATGAGAAAATCCAGTCATGAACAGTAAAAATAACACTTCAAGTAATAATTAGAAGAGAAAAACAAGTTATATGTTAAACTGTTTGAAAATAAAAAAACGATGTACCGAGAAAAGACGAAGAGAAAATGTTAACTGACACGAACTCACTGTGTGAAATTAGCAACTCTATCGAATTGTTTTGATCTAATGTCAATCATTATGAAAGTGTTTGAATTCGTAAGCATTTCTCTCACAATGCTAATAAAAAGGCTATCGCTGGTTTTGAACTATGTGTTGTAAAATTGATGCTTTTTTTGAGCCGATACAATGGACAATCTGTGATAATGTAAACATTGTTATTTTTCCAGTTCGAACAGTATTTATTGAACATTTTTAAAAGGGCTGGAAAACGTTGTTTTATGTAATTTAGTAAGAAATTTAGTTAATGTTAGAATAAAAACAGAAAATATGTAAATGTATAAGAAGAGGTTCATATTCGAAAATACGATATATATAGGCCGGCGTTTTCTTTGGTGTCGATCACAGCTGTCGGGTGTGATATGAAATATACACGTACGCCATTATACAACCTATAATGAAACATATTGAAATCTTGATGAGTATCTTAGGGACCACATATACAGCCGTTTATATTTTATATATATTTTTATTCCAGTCGCCTTATGTGTCTAAGTTTTTTGTCTTTCAGGCTCTGCTTCTAGGTTGAGTTGGAGTAGGCTCTCTCATGTCCCAATGGTTTGCCATAAAAGTCTTAGACTCTCTAAAACTTCTTGTTTTCTCTTTTCCCGTGAGGTAGCAAATTAAAGGACACCTCTCTTAAACGTGACTCCCGGCTACCTTTATAAATGTGGCGTGATCAATGCCAAGTTTTAATTATTGCCTTGGATTTCTTAATTCATATGTTTATAGCTAACTACAGCTTAATCTCTAAACATATCAGTTAACTATTTACATAATTAAGTTACATTTGAAGTTATGTTACCAAAACAATATTTCTCCTTTTAGCCTAGCAAGGTCACTGGGGTTTTTTTCTGGAATTATTATGCAGCATAGATATACAGAAATTGAAGTGTATTGTGAACAGACTTCTCGTTGCCAAACTTTATAAATAGTATCTCTACAAACCTAGTCCAGGTTTTTTATATGATTGCGTGCGTTTATGTTTAAAGTGCAATTGAAATATGATACTTGAATTTTCATTAGAAAAGATAAACCCAAGACATTATCACCGCACAAGTAGAAAGGCCAGGAATATAACATCGACAGTAGTTCATTGATAAAATATTTAGCTCATCTATACCATTTATGTACAAATTTGACGATTTACAGATACACTGTGATGTCATGGTCCTGGATATGACCTAAAACTATATCCGATGGTGAGGTCCCACCCTGCGGGGCTTGGGGAGTGTGGAGCCACCCTTTAATTGCCATTGCTCCCAGGCCCACTCTGACTCGGAGTGGTAATACCTGTTAGGGTCCCAACTATGGGTTAAATAGAATCTGACTTACAAAAGAAATATACTCCATTAAAAATCGTTCCTCAAAATAACTAGATTCGGCATTAAATAACCTGAAAAAGGTTGATATGCCGTAAAACAAAAACACCCAACCAACTGTGATTCTATCACACTCTCCAAGTCATTCCCATCACTCATTGTAACTTTCCATTGATTTACAGACTTTTTTCGTTTATATCTACAACGTCAACATAGAAATAGAATGAAAAGCAAGAGATTCGTTAACATCTGATCGGAACGTGTCTGATTCTAATCACACACACATGACGATTTTCAATAATAAAATAAACGGTTCTTTTATATTGAACCAACCATCCAGCTTTTATTATTATGGTTTAATGGGAATATAATTGTCTCTCAGAAAATGTCAAAATAAAAAGATAAAAAGAATACAACAAGCATGTTTTGTGTGCGACATAGGTATTTATTGATTTTGTACGTGTCTGTTCATATTGGAAATCAAATTTGTTGTAACGTTGAAGAGATGATGGAGGGTAGATTTTATGAATCAATAGACACAAGAAACAAATTGGTGGTAACGAAATTTGTTGATTCTAATACGAAATAAAAAATATATCCAATTTTTATGATTTATTTCAATAAAAGGTTTGATTTACAAATCTAAACGTTTCAAACAATGATACAGAGAAAGAAAAAGTATATTTGTCGAATAGCGTCTATTAAAGATTCGAGAAACAAACTAGTTAATGAAGTCACATATTCTAGGTCTATTATAAAACTACTATCGCTTGTAAAGTGTCTATGATTGCTTTTCATTATTAAGAAACTAGAAATATGTGTAAGAGCGAAATAGCCACAGGTAAGACAAAGTAACTTTCAAAAAACGTATAGAATTGCAGAAATTAGGAACTCACAATTTTCAAAAATATTATGACCGTGTATTAAATAATGATCAATCAACAATTCCCTCATTATCCAAAATCATTGACGTAGTTTGTACGGCGGCTGATAAGGCCAACCTGCTTTGGCAACGTTTTGCTCCAACTCAATTTTGAAGCTGACTACGCTCCTCCAGATTTTCTTTAGCGAACAGAAACCACATTCGAGTGTCTGAAAATCACTTCCTCACAAGTCCGTGATATAATAAAAAAACTAGACAACTCAAAGGCAGGTAGACCTGGTCTCATTCCGGTTATACTACTAAAAAAATGCTCCGCTGAGGCCGCATCAGTTCTCTCTTCAACAAATCCCTTACAGAATCAACCTTTTCAGACTGTTGGAAATTTAATCTGTGGTATCAGTCTACAAGAATTCTGGCGAAAAAACTGACCCACAAAAATATCGCCCTTTTAGTTCCCCATTTTCGCCAAAATCATTGGGTCTTTAAGTAATATAACACTATTTCACCACATCATAGATGCTTAACTTTTGTCAGATTAACAGTATGGATTTAAGAAAGACCGTTCTATTGCAGATGTACTGAAAGAAATCTCTGAACGTATCTTGGAACTAAAATCATGATAATATTCGACGAATGATAAGCATAAACTAATCCATCTAAAATATGTCAAAATTCAAGTTGTCCTCGATGGTTGTACACCAAAGGAACATTATATAAATGCGCGTGTGCCTCTGATGCCGGGCCTTGCACCTCCTTATCTCTCATTCATGAATAACCTCTGTGATAAATTGGCTCCGAGATGGTATGTTTGCTGATAACACTACGCTCTAAAACTGACACGAGGGGAAAATAAATAAGCACAAATCTAAGGAAATGGTGGGAATCATATGAGAATGGTACACTATCTAAATACTCTCTTGTAAACTTCTTGGCTTACCGTTTACATGAAACATTAATTGGAATAAATTCATCGAGGATATTGCGAAGGCTTCAGTGAGGAAGGTGGGCTCTCTCTACCGTACTAGAAAGTCACTTACACGTGAAAGTAGTCTGTACCTCTCCAAGACCACTTTTCTTCTATGTATGAGGTATTGTTGCCACATTAGGGTTGCCACATCTACTAATAGCCTCTAACTCTTAAACAAGATAAAGGAAAAATAGTATAAGTCCCGAATTTTCCACTAAATTCCAAACCATGTAACATCACTTCTGATGCTAGAAGTATTTTAATGGAAAGTGATCAGACGAAGTCAAAATATTGTACCCGCTAGACGTAAATATCCCTTATAAACTTGAAATACAGCAAAATCCCACCCCTATACTGTAGAGATCCAAAGATGCTGGAAAGCTTTCTACTTGAACAGTTTCTTTTCTCGAACTTTGACTTTGGGATTCCCTCCCGGGTTCCATCTCCCTTGACTGTACTGAAACAGAAGTTTAAATGTAATGTGCACATACATCTTGCTGCTGAACTTCCCACATAGTATCCCTGCAATTTTTCTTCCAAACGATAGTCCCTTATAGACAAGTGACATTGTGTCTTGTTTGCGCTGAACCTTTAAAAACATTGTGAAGTAACTGGGTAGTATAAGCCATATATTAAGAAAGTTTATACGAAAAGTAAATTTTTATTGACTATATTTTTGTTTATGTTTTATTCGATCTATATAAGAAATACAAACAATACGCATTGTGTACAAAAACAGATTTTAACACGCAGATTAAAATTTTCCCTTTCCTCTTCCAAATATTTCTTCTGCTTCAGACCATTTTCAAGGGTTATTTATTTTCAAATGCAATATTCATATAGAAACATCTATTATACATCATTTTTAAATGTTAATATATTTCATTCATTAAAAATAGTAAGAATATTAATTTGACTTTTCTTTTTTTTCCGTTTTAAGAATTGAAAATGTTGTTACCATATTGGAAAACCGATAGACACTTCTATATTTTAACATAAAAAGGTAACACTTCGACAGGGTGTGTGTACGATTTTATGATAAAAATCAATATGTTTTGTATGAGTAACAACCAAAAACGACTCAATACTTATACCTGCCAAAGCAAGCCTCCAGAATTGTTAATGTTGTGTAGAATTGTTAATGTATACAATATTTCACTGGCCAACAAAAAAAGACATGGTGCCTAAAATGTTTCAATTTTTTGTACTCATTTTTTTACATCGGTTTTATTCTCTCATGTCTAGTTTTACTGGTATGGTATACTCTTCCCCTTTTTATGTCGGAAATTTTCTGCTTCTATGTAAATCCTTGTAGCCATGTAACTAGTAAGGGTGCTGAAGGTAAACGTTTTATTCGGGCTGACGTTAACCGCCTCCTAGTCAGCGACCCGAACCTTTGATTAACCCCTAAGAAGGCTGTCCTATAAGCAGGTGCAAAGTACTGGAGCTGCTGTTTTGCCATTTGGTGAATGGATTCTCGACCATGCAGTAGCTTCTGGTTGGGCCTCTCGATACCATATTAGAGGGTAATTGTTACGGCTTTACCTTATCACGTACTACAAAAAAAATAAATTTCTTCGTTTCTCTTTCTCCCTTACTTTCTTTCTCTCTAAGCATGTCCTGCTCTAAGCATGTCTTTCGACCTAGTCCACAAATCCCAAAACTCCATCATGAAAAGTTCCAAGAAAAAATACTCGATTAAACCCGGATCTCCAACTTCTAACGTAGACCCCCACTAACATGTCCCCTTCTCCAACATCAGTAACATGCGTTCTAACCTTCCAAAGGTTGAAACCAAATTAAAGGAAACCAAACATATTATTTTTAAGGGAAACCGCCATTGGACAGACTGTTTCTCTAAATGAATTCGTAATTAAAGGATACTGTAACTTAACTTCCAGATCTGACCACTAGGATGCCATAGACATGGGATCTGTGCCTATATAAAAGATGTCTTTCCACCTGGTAGGGACATCTCCAGAGAATATCCTAATTTACTCTATATGTGCTTCCGGATTGCACTTGCTCAAACTACTGAATTTATATTTGCTCTCTATCGTCCCTTCAACAGCGGAGTTATTATCTTTAAAAGCATATCTGAGAAAATTGACCGCGTCCTATCTGCTTATCCTTCAGATTGTTCACGAACCTACCGTGTGCCCGACACTGACGGCCAGTATGCAAGTCTCCTAGAATTGTTTCTCATAACTTGCCCTGAACTATGTTCAGCTTCCGTTCTGTCTCCACATGGATTTTTACACCACTCTGTTGTATCAGTTAAGATAAAAATGAAATTAATGTCCTCAGACGTACCTCTCAATCGTACAGTATATCGATATTCTATGACTTACTGGGATAGCTTCCAAACATTTATATCAGATCTGCCTCTGCGTTCCATGTTTAAAAAGGATGTGTCCTCTAAAGCATCAGACCTGACAGAATGATTAATTGTAGGTATAGACCGTTTCATACCCTCGTAAAGTTCCAGCAACAGGCAGCCGTAGTTCTCAACAGAATGTGCTGCTACCATTGCGCACTGAAATCACTTTTTCCATTGCTTCCAACGTAATAGATGTACTGAATCTAAAGTCGCTTTCAGGACTGTAAGCAACCACTGTAAAAAAGTAATAAGGAACGCAAGATAGTTTATGGTAGTCCGTGAAGTCCAAAGTAGCTGAGCAGCGGCTTGATTCCCACCAGTTTTGGCAAATAACAAACAGAATCCTGAACACAAGCGTGTGCTCTATTCCAAATATCAATAATGGACCTGAGCCAAACTATTTGCCAAGAATTTTACAGCTAATTCTACCCTTTTGCGACCAAGGCCGCCAACCCCAACATTTTCTCCTGTATCAGAAAACACGATATGTAATATACAAATATCTGTACCTGGTGTTGCCAAGCTAGTCAAAAACCTTGATTCCAATAAAGCAACTGTATTTTAATTTTAGTATTCAAAATCTTACACCAGAACTAGCTCCCATACTTACAAATCTGTTTAAACGTTGTCTTAAGGAGAATTACTTCCCATCACCATGGAAAATCTCATCATTATGCCCAGTATTAAAGAATTCAGGTGATCGCTCATCTCCTTCTCAGTACAGACCAATAAATCTCCTGTACACCATGAGTAAGTTGCTGGAACCTGTGTTAAATAGAGAAGTAATCAACCATCTCAGCAAAAATAATCTTCTTGCTGGAACGCAATATGGTTTCCGTTCTGCTAGATCTATAGCAGATGTCCTTACAGTTATATCTCATAGGATTAGAGAATCTCTCGACGGAGGCTACCTTTTTAGGGCAATTGCTCTTGACATATAAAAGGCCTTTGATAGGGTATGGCATAAAGGTTTACTTCACAAGATCTCCAGCTACGGTATAGCTGGAAATGTCTACTCAATTATTAAATCATTTCTCTCTGATAGGTTCATAAGAGTAGTGGTTGATGGGCAGAAATCAGAAGCTCACAGTATTAATGCTGGGGAGGTCTCATGTTTTGACAAGCTTCTGGGCTTAACCTTTACTCCTGATCTGTAATAAAAAACGTACATCAAATCCGTTGCCAAGGTCGCTGGAAAAATGGTGGGATCCTTCTATCGATCCAGTAGATGTCTCACTCCTTATGCAATTCTTTATCTATATAAAAGCCACGTACATCGAAGGATGGAGTATTGTTGCCATATCTGGGCGGGAGCTGGTAGAAGTAGCTTATCCTGCCTTGACATAGTTCAAAATAGATTTCGTAGCCTCGTATGGGGATCTCCTTTTCCATTCCCTGCAACTTTTTCTCACAGAAGAGATGTTGCGAGTTTGTCTTTGCTTTATCGTTATTTTGATGCCAAATGCTAAACTGTGCTCTAATCTATCGTGCGCCATGAGCCAAACTTTCACAGGAAACACTCGTCTAGCTGAAAACACTATCAATAATTCGCCCCAGTCTTTATCTGTGCCTAAACCTAAACGTGGATTCCATAAACAAAGTTGCTTTCTTAGAACTGCACGTCTGTGGAATTGTCTTCTGTTTTCCTGTATTCCAACTGATTACAATATGGTTGTCTCAAAGTCCAACGTAAACAAGTTCTTGATGAGCCGTTCTACTTAAGTTAACAAATTTACCTAATTTCCATTACTAACGATTCTATATCGTCCAATTTTATTACCGCACACTCTTTAACATTTATCCTCGAATGGCCTCTGCGCCTTTATAAGAGGTGATGTCTTTGTAAAAAAAACATAAGGACACTTCACAAATTTACTGATCCGTTTCCTGTTGGATTTCAACGTATATTCTCCTTAAATATAGCAAAATACATTCGCATAGAGAATGATGTAGCCATGCTTAATTTTTGCTCCAAAAATCTGCAACGGAAGTAAAATAATGCTGCTTAATTATTTCTTGTTTGACTTATAAATTGATTTCCAACATTAATAGACTTAACCTAAACCAGAAATTGACAAAATATGTCAAAATTTTTCCACTTACTAACTACATACCTCATTACATAGCAAATTTTACTTTTACTATAAGGTTTGTGGTGTCACAATAAATTAACATACATCACAATAACAAATTAAAATTGTAATAATGAAGCTAGAATGTATATGCAAACACGTCTAATGTACTGTCGTCGCACGCACCTACGCTTCACAGTCAGATAAACTATTCTAAAGAATAACGACACTGAAGACTAGTACATAATCCACAGGTATATTTATTTTAAGAGAAAAAGTAAAAAGTGAAATTGGGAAAATGACGTGTATAAGAAAGAAGAACAACAACAAACGAGAGTAGGAAAATGAAGGAGATCAAAAAATCGAAAGACTAAATAAGTTTGTAAAGAAATAGTACGTGAAATGTTATTTTCTATGACAAATTAAATAAACACATTGTCTTGAAGAAGTCATGAGTAAAATCTACCGTTTATGCCAGGGATAAAAAAGAGGCGAGCTTTGTAGCCTGATGTTGAACAAAAAACAAGTAAAGACCAACCGGAAGAAGAAATTAGAAGAAAGTATTTTTTAGTTAAAGATAACTTAAAGGGAGATAATGAGTTCTGAAAACGGGGTGGGGGCAAAACGCATAATTTTAAGATAAAAAAATATTATATAGCAAATATCTCAACAACTTGACCTGATGAGAAAAAATAATCTGACTTTCGGAATCAGCACCTGAAAATTAGTCTAAATCAGTTTAGAAACTGTGAGCATCAAAATGTATTGGCTAATATTATAACTTACAAATTTTATTTAAACGTTTATTACTTCCTGTATATAATGCTACGAAATGTTATACGTCTCTATAAAAGAATTAAACATTTGTTAACATATTGTATTTCAGTAGAATTAATTTTGTGTTATAAAAGGGTGTGTATTCTATACGTAATTTTCATTTTATCCGTTTATCAAAGCATTTCATAAAAATTTAAACGATTTCTAGAATATACATTTATACTTGAGCTGTCTTATTTTGTATTTTCTATATAAGCATTATTGTCCTCGTATTATATGTTTATGGAAAGTGGGCGAATTCAGTAAATATATAGATTAGGGAAGGTTTACATTGCACATCTACATCATTACAGAAGGCAAATCTAGTTAATTTTTTTCGGTGTTTTTGATTGTTAGAATATTGAAAATATCATGATTAATAAATATTTTACCATTAAAAAAATCGAAAGAGCTCTCATCTTCCTACAGACCATTTATTAAATTGATGTAAATGCCTATAATGCATTAAATATGTAAATTTGGAGTACCGCTGTTCAAATAATATCTTATAGAGTATTTTAGACTGTTTTCATCTATTTTATAACATACTTTTTTTCTTATTTAAGATCATACCATTCTTGTTTCTTATTTAAGATCATACCATTCATTTTTATTATTTAAGATCATAGCATCCTTTTTTTTTCTTATTTAAGATCATACCATTCTCTTTTCTTATTTAAGATTATAGCATCCTTTTTTTATTTCAGATCATACCATTCTTTTCTTATTAAAGACCATACCTTTCTTTTTTTTCTTATTTAAGATCAGACCATTCTTTTTTCTTATTTAAGATTATACCATTTTTTGTTTTTTCTTATTTAAGATCGTAGCATCCTTTTTTCTAATTTAAGATCATACAATTCTTTTTTCTTATTTAAGATCATACGATTCTTTTTTTCTTATTTAAGATCATACAATTCTTTTTTTTTTATTTAAGACCATAGTGTCCTTCTTATCTCTTATTTAAGATCATACCATTCTTTTTTCTCATTTAAGATCATACCATTATTTTTCTTATTCTTTTGTTTTTTTTTTCTTATTTAGCAACCTTTTCTCTTATTTAAGATCATACCATTCTTTTTTATTATTAAAGATCATTCCATACTTTTTTCTTATTTAAGATCATAGTATTCTTTTTTTCTTATTTAAGATCATACCATTGTTTTTTTTCTTATTTAATGTCATAGCATCCTTTTTTCTTATTTAACATCACACCATTCTTTTCTCTTATTTAAGATAATACAATTCTTTTTTTTTTCTTATTTAACATCACACCATTCTTTTCTCTTATTTAAGATAATACAATTCTTTTTTTCTTATTTAAGATCATAGCAACTTTTTTTCTTATTAAAGATCACTATTCATTTTTTCTTATTTAAGATCATACCATTCTTTATTTCTTATTAAAGGTCACAGCATCCTTTTTTCTCATTGGGGATCATACCATTCTTGTTTCTTACTTAATATCATAGCATCCTTTTTTTCTTATTTAAGATCAAACCATTCTCTTTTCTTATTTAAGATTATACCATTTTTTTCTTATTTATGATCATACACTTCCTTTTTCTTATTTAAGATCATACCATTCTTTTTTTTTCTTATTTAAGATCACTCCATAGTTTTTTCTTATTTAAGATAATACCATTCTTTTTTCTTATTTAAGATCATACCATTCTTTTTTCTTATTAAAGATCATAGCATCCTTTTTTAATTTAAGATCATACCATCGTTTTTTTTTTATTTAAGATCATACCATTCTTTTTTCTTATTTAAGATCATACCATTATTTCATTTTTATTTAAGATCACACCATTGTTTTTCTTATTTAAGATCATACCATTCTTTTTTCTTATTTAAGATCATACCATTCTTTTTTCTTATTAAAGATCATAGCATCCTTGTTTTAATTTAAGATCATACCATTGATTTTTCTTTTTTAAGATCATACCATTCTTTTTCTTATTTAAGATCATACCATACTTTTTCTCATCTAAGATCATAGCATCATTTTTTCTTATTCATGATCATATCATTCTTTTGTTTTTTTTTCTTATTTAAGATCATAGCATCCTTTTTTCTACCATTCTTTTTTTATTTAAGATTATACTATTATATTATATATTATATTTTTCTACCATTTTTTTATTTAAGATTATACAATTGTTTTTTTCTTATTACAGATCATATCATCCTTTTGTTTCTTATTTAAGATCATACCATTCTTTTGTCTTTTTTCTTATTTAAGACATAGTATCCTGTTTTTCTAATTTAAGATCATCCCATTCTTTTGGGGTTTTTTCTATTTAAGATCATACCATTCTTTTTCCTTATTTAAGATCATACCATTGTTTTTCTTATTTAAGATCATACCATTGTTTTTTCTTATTTAAGATCATAGCATCCTTTATTTTCTCATTTAAGCTCATACCATTCTTTCTTCTTATTTAAGATCATAGCATCCTTTTTTCTTATTTTAGATCATACCATTCTTTTTTCTTATTTAAGATCATCCCATTGTTTTTTTATCATTTAATATAATAGCATCATTTTTCTTATTTACGATCATATCATTCTTTTTTCTTATTTCAGATCATACCATTCTTTTTTCTTCTTAAATATCATACCATTCTTTTTTCTTATTAAAGGTAATAGCTTCTTTTTTTACTTAATATCATACCATTATTTTGTCTTATACTTAAGATCATACAATTCTTTTTTTTACTTAAGATCATACCATTCTTAGGTTTTTTCTTATTTAAGATCATAGCATCCTTTTTTTGCTTATTTAAAATCATACCATTCTTTTTTCTTATTTAAGATCATTCTATCCTTTTTTGTTATTAAAGATCATACTATTCTTTTTTCTTATTAAATATTATACAATCCTTTGTTCCTTATTTAAGATCATACCATTCTGTTTTCTTATTTAAGATAATGTCATTCTTTTTTTCTTTTTTAAGATCATCACATTCTGTTTTTCTTATTTAAAATCATACCATTCTTTTTTTCTTATTTAAGATCATACCATTCTTTTGTTATGTTTCTTATTTAAGATCATAGCATCCTTTTTTATTTAAGATCATACCATTCTTTTTTTCTTATTTAAGATCATAGCATTTTTCCTTATTTAAGATCATAGCATTTTTTTCTTATTTAAGATCATACCATTCTTTTTTTCTTATTTAAGATCATACCATTCTTTTGTTATTTTTCTTATTTAAAATCATAGAATCCTTTTTCTTATTTAAGATCATACCATTCTTTTAATCTTATTTAAGATCATAGCATTTTTCCTTATTTAAGATCATAGCATTTTTTTCTTATTTAAGATCATACCATTGTTTTTCCTTATTTAATATCATACCATTCTTTTCTCTTATTTAAAACCATGCCATTCTTTTTTTCTTATTTAAGATCATACCATTGGTTTTTTCTTATTTAAGATCATAGCATCCTTTTTTCTTATTTAAGATCATAGCATCCTTTTTTCTTATTTAAGATCATACTCTTCTTTTTTTATTATTTAAGATCATACCATTATTTGTTCTTATTTAAGATCCTGCCATTCTTTTTTTCTTATTTAAGATCATAGCCTCTTTTTTCTTTTTTAAGATCATAGCATTCTTTTTTCTTATTTAAGATCTTATGCATTCTTTTTTCTTATTTAATATCATACCATTCTTTTTTCTTATTAAAGATCATACCATTCGTTTGTTTTTTTTCTCATTTAAGATCATAGCATCCTTTTTTTTCTTATTTAAGATCATAGCATCCTTTTTTTTCTTATTTAAGATCATAGCATCCTTTTTTTTTCTTATTTAAGATCATAGCATCCTTTTTTTTCTTATTTACGATCATACCATTCTTTTTTTTAAGATTATAGCATCATTTTTTGTACACGTCATAATAATATTTTAGTTTATTCAGATGCGGGTAAATATGTCGTAATATTTCATAAAAATCGACCTGAGCATTTTTGTATCGATCGCATGAAGTTAAATGGTTTTCAGAACGATACTTTTATTTAGATATATTGCTCTCTTTCTCTCAGCTATAATCGATGAGAATTGTCAATTTCTGTGAATAATTGGTTTTATTTTTATTTAGTGAAGAAACCTTGCATCTTCTTCTTATTTTGTACAATATCCGGCATAGAATTAGACTTTTCGATCAAGATTTTCTTCCTAGAGGACATGGATTAAGTGTTGGAATGAAGCATTTCTAGGGCAACACTTTATGATGGGATGGACGCTATCTTTTAGGATATATAAAAAAGAGCGAGAATGAGAGAGAGAGATGTGAAGAAGATACAGAGAAAAAGAGAGAGAGATGGGAAGAATATATACAGAGAAAAAGAGGGAGAAAGAGAGATAATTGGGAAGAATTAAGTGTAGCAAACCTGCATCTTCTTCATATTTTGTCAATATTAGGCACCGAATTTTCGATCAATATTTTCTTCCTAGAGAACATGAATTAAGTGTTCGAATGAAGCATTTATATGGCAGAAACTTTGTGATCAGATTTTTTTTACAATGACTGGTGGATGTCTGTGATTGTCCAGTGCGTTTCTTGTTAAAGTTCTGGACGGTTCTATCTGCTTTAAATTTGTATTTGATGCGAGCAACGATCGGGTGCGTTGGTAGGGGGGCATTTTGTGAATTATTTTGTATATTTGTTTTGCTTTCCTATAGCGTACTAAGTGTGCCAATAACATTTTAGAACAAACTTCCTCTCTTCACAATTATTTTTTCTCATGCTCTGATGAATTAATTGCACATGAAATACAAAAATGCAGCATGTAAGCGACAGTTAAATGTATTAAGAAACAATGTGTATACAGTGGCCCTATAGTACGGTTTTTCCACGTTATGATGTAGAATACGGCCCCTGGTTACGGTGTTTGTCCCACTTACGGTGTTATTTATATTATTTAATTATATACATGTGTATTATATACTGTACTGTATTTTGGTATTGATTTTTAATGCTGTATTTCGGGGTCCTATTGTATATATATATATATATATATATATATATATATATATATATACATATATATATATATGTATATATATGTTACATGATAAGGGCTGTCCCCTTTTCATGTAAGTATAAAAATAGAGAGATTTAGTTAAAATGAAAATGAAATAGCATAGACGAAATTCGAACCTCGTAATTTAGTTTTAGAAATAGATTACGAGAGAGAATTAGCAATGTAATGTGAAAACAAACCATTGTTTAGCTTAGAGATAAATAGTTTCAAGAAAAGAATGTGCGTTGTCAATTCTGTTATAAAAATTGAATTGAAAGAATGAAACTATAAGATAATTTAATAAACATGTTTTTAACATATTGAAAATATAGGTTACTGGGAATATAGGTTAAAATTCCTTTTGTAAACAAAAGAAAAAGTTTTGGACACGCATTTCCAGAACACGTGAAAGAAGACACATGCATGAAGTCATGGAAAATGGGAAGTTCTCGATATAGTTAGAAACTTAGAAGACAAACTGAAGGAGAGTCAGAGGGAGTTTGAGGACGACAGACGATAGTCTGCAGTTGGGATTCGAACGTCTAGAAGCGAGACGGTCACTTTTGAAACTTAGAATGTGGAGCTTTGAATTCTTGACTCAGAAAACCACGGCCGGTCGGGAGAAGAAATAAACCCATCATGTGTTTTTATAAACGTCGTCTTTGTGTTGTGATTCTACCAAAAGGTAAAGTGAAAATTGTTATATATGTCTTATGTATATCATGTGGTTTAAAATATCTTTACATACACATCTTACATACACAAATGAACACTAAGACTATCTCCTCACTCAAAGAGCTTCTACACTTCTAAGTATGAACATTTTATAAATATGAATCTCTTTACAACATCTCTCTCTCCCTCTCTCTCTAAGATACAACAACAAACTCTCAATAAGACTCTCTAAGCATCACTTTTAACAACAAACAATAACAATAACAACAACAACAACAATAATAATAAAACTATAAATGTAACAAACACAATCAACGATGCAAACCCGAACCTGGGGTAAATACAATATATATATATATATATATATATATATATATATATATATATATACATATACATATATATATATATTTACAAGGTAGTCACCACTTATCAAGGCCCGAAAGCCACTCGGGGATAAGGGTTATTGCGTGTACAGTACGTTAGTGTGGAGATTTGATAAAGTGTCTTATTAAGGAGGCGGTTCATCAGGAATTTGTTTACATTGGACTTGAATAGTCAGGTGGAAAACAGGCAACCGGAACAGAGTTCCACAGGTGTGCACTTCTAAGAAAGAAGCTTTGTTCATGGAATCTACGATATATATATATATATATATATATATATATCAGCGTTTATTAAAATCTAAAATATATTCATCTTAAATATGTTCTTGAGACAGGCCAAAATAAATATAATAAATAATATATGAAAAAAATATAATAAATAATATAATAAAAAATATAATAATAATATAATAAAAATATAATAAATTATATAATAAAATATAATAAATATAATAATATAAATAATAAATAATATAATAATATATATAATAAATAATATAATAAAAATATAATAAATAATATAATAAAAAATATAATATATAATATAATAAAAATATAATAAATTATATAATAAAATATAATAAATAATATAATAATATTAATAATAAATAACATAATAAAAAATATAATAATAATATAATAAAAATATAATAAATTATATAATAAAATATAATAAATAATATAATAATATAAATAATAAATAATATAATAATATAAATAATAAATAATATAATAAAAATATAATAAATAATGTAATAAATTATTTCCAAAAATATAAAATCTCTTTTATTTTACACCGAATTATTAAAGATTCAGAAAATCTGTATTCTCACGTTTCATGTCGTGTTGTTTCATCAAAGACATCGGCCAACATGGCGTCAAGTTACTCAGTCAATATTCAAGATAAAGAAATCAGTATAAAGGAATGTATTTAAATCATTTGACTACAGAAGTCGGAGTGTGCTTTTATGTACAGAAGGAAAGTTATTCGAGGAATTCTCTGTCAAATTCAATAAGAAGTTAAGTTCTTTATTCAAGATTTCAAATTCCTATTCCATACCTACACATCACTCTGCTGCGTATAGGTTTACAAAACTTGTATAAAATGTTACTGCTGAACACTTTAGTATTTTTGTGGAATCGCTTTAACTTGTTTGAAAAGAAAATATAAAACAAAATAAATTGGTATTTTATTTATTGATTTATTGATTATTCCT
This sequence comes from Euprymna scolopes, assembly GCF_053919585.1. Taxonomy (NCBI): domain Eukaryota; kingdom Metazoa; phylum Mollusca; class Cephalopoda; order Sepiida; family Sepiolidae; genus Euprymna; species Euprymna scolopes. The sequence continues at coordinate 5,964,431 of NC_136484.1, read as the reverse complement.
GGGAATGGATCATTTCTGAAATTATATTTTCCTATTCACTCGGAACAATAGATGAACTGCATACCTTTTCAATAAACATAATGGAGGTTGCATACAGTCTCGCTTGGTCGTATAGGGGTAGGAGTATAATATACATTAAAAACAATGCGAAAGTACATTAATGTGCAATGTGTATTATAAAACTGCATTTCCTTTTTGGTTTGAAATTTATACGTGTTAAGCTACATTTTATACACATTTTAATATGAAATTATATTAGTGTACACTTATTTTAAGTGTGCAGGGAAAAGTTTTCTAATAAATCTAAAAAAATGTTTGATAAATAAACAAAGCGTGTTGCTAGCGGTAATTTCCGCAAAGTCCATGTTTCAGTTGAAATGGTTAAATATCATATTCGCTGAAAGAAGCGAAATCGATTTTATGACTCTATTTGTAAGGATCTTGTAAAAATATGTGTAAATTCGTACATAAAAGAATCATAATATTTAAACTTTATTGCTGGAAATTGTTTTCGGATATAAATTCTAGGCAAAATGCAAATGGACGAAGCCAAAGGGTTTAATAAATTTCTATTTCAGACCATAATATATGCATAAAACTAAAATATGCATATTGGTTTCCCTTGATTGAAAGTAAATTAAGTAAAAAGTAAAATTTAAGAAATAGATGGAATACTTTTATTTAGAAAATAACTGACAATTATTGTCCATTAAAAGATTTATAAGAGAATTAACTGAATAAAAATGTAAATTTGTTATAGTTTTTCATGAAGATGACCCTTATAAATTCATTGTATAATGATCACTAACTTTACGAATGGTTTATGTTCGTTGATGATTTCAGTTGTACGTGGTGACTTACTAAAAATAACCCGACTCTCTAATCCTTCTTTAATCAATTTTTTCAGATTCAACGGCCTACTTAAAAGTAGCTTGATCTCTTTAATCATTCTCTTAATGGCCAATGGAGAAGACAAAATGCAATTATTTTTTCAAAAAGACGACACTATGTGCCACACGTCTCACAGATTACTGACACGAGTTCTTGACATGTTTAAGGAAGAGAGAGCAATAAATAAAGGGTTATGGCCACCACGTTCCCCGGACTTTTCATTGTGTGATTTCTATGTTTGAGAAACTTGAGAAAAAAAAATTATGCAAATAATCCTGACTAGAGAAATTAAAAGAGAACACCACCAATGCTATCAGTAGAATCACCAGAGAAGATCTACAGGGAGTATCTGCAAACGTTGTTTAACGTGCCTAGTAATGCATAGATGTCTACGGGGAGCACTTCCAGGCGCTTTTATAACACTACAGGTAATTTAAACAATAAAACAATGTTCCTCTTCTCTACTACATCCCAGGGCTACTTTTAGGTGGGCCAACCTTTAATTGCTTTTATATCTGTGCATTACACAATAAAGGCGCTGCATCAATTTACGTGAATAAAAAACATGTTTTTATTAAAATAACCTTGTTATCAATTGAAAAAAGAATTATTCGTTGTTTATAATAGGAGAGTTTTTATTAAACTTGCATAAAATTAATAAAAAATAAACAGAGTAAAAATACTAAGATTTGTTTCAGTAATAATTATAAATTATTATTTGAATTTCGTCGTGCAAAACTAAAATATGCATCTAGTAATTTTTTATTATACTTTCTCAACTTTCGGTAATTTCAATGAAAATCGAACTTCATTTTAATGATAGGAATACAAATATTTTATTACAACAGTTACTTTTTATAAAATATAAAAATTATAAAAGTGACCAAACAATAAATAATATCATTTCGATTCAGAAAAGAATAATTAGTGCGATTATATTTTTCGTTAACAACTATTCGTTGTTTACTTTTAGTATATTAAAAAAATAATCCTTATCCCTGAGTGCCTTCCGGGCCTTGATAAGTGGTGACCACTGTGTAAAAAAAAATGGAACAAAGTATATATATATATATTCAGTTACTTTAACATGTATATCTGTTTATATATGATCAGAAAATTCGCTACTACAAAAAATAAATAATATTATGTCAATTCGACGAGTCTCTGCTAAGTAGGCTATTAAAATATAGTTAATATAAGTTAAAGATCGGATGTAAATTTTCTACTGCTTTTGGAATTAAAGGCCAACCTGTTTTGACAGGCTGCAATTTATGATTTATTTAGTGTCATTGTAAATTACCAATGTAACGTCTCCCTCGTCGAAACGTCAAAAATCAAGTGTAGTTCTGATCGTTATATCACATTAGCACTTTTCCTGATATTTTTCTCATATGTCCTACATTTCCTCAGACTTCCCATATTTTTCTTCTTTGTCGTCAATTTCTCTTTAATAAAAGCAGTTGTAAATCTTCTTGATAAAAATAGCAAACGATCGTGTGTTATTGGTCACTTATTTCACGGTTTGTATTCTTATGTTAGTACAGTTAGTGCAAAATACCGCGTTCGTTTACTTTCAGAAGATACTCTATAGTCAGAGGGAATAACTTCTAAAATCTGATCGGTCTCTCGCAAGATATAATCAGCTTATCCGCTACGTGTATGTAGAGGCAGTTGTCCGTTTAAATGTATTATGTATGTCTATCTAAAACTTTCGACAAATGCGACGGATTTTCACGTTATCGGTATCATTTTGAAGCTCTACCCTTCGGACGACAAATATAGAAAAAATTGGCAAAAACATTAATTTTACCCTTAACTGGGCACTTTTCTGCAGGGAGGGATCGCTTTTTACGCCGATATTTTAAAAAAACATCCCCTCTTTTCGATTGTTTCGCCTTAATTAAAACCAGCATCACTTCCGTTATGGCCATGAGCGCAACAGCAAAGACATCACGTTTTTTTTTCACTTTCTTTTCCTCCTTCGTGGTATGCGGTCAAGCCTGCCTACTACCACGTTTTTTTGCTTAATATACACCTCCAAACACCCGGCTAGTTATTCTCTAAATGGTAATTACTCATGACACTCGTTCATTACTTGCAATACTCGGGCAGAAAAAAAAGCTACAAGCTACTGTGTGTACAACTGCAAAGCAAGCTATTGTAATACATCACAACAATTTCAAGAAACATCATGAATGATGAGCAACAATGAACGCATGGCTACGTTTAAGAAGAGAAATGGATAGCGAGTCATAATCGTCAGGTCCTGTTCAACACTTTCCCCTAATTCTACGTTATAACTGATCAAACAGTCAACAGCCCGTTGCTGTTTAAATTATTACTATTAAAACAACTGTCACAAACGATAAAACTTTTTATAAATATAGTTTCTAATTAAAACAGTTTAAATGCTCAGTGTATACTGAATTAAAACAAAATAGAATATGACAATTTACAGAAATGTATACTTACTTATTTCTATTAACACGTATAGGAAGTTAATAGAATTAGTATATTTTATTGACCTATAAGTCACTACTTTTATTCAAGTTATATCCAGGTAAAATGTGCAATAATGAATTTAACACCACATGTTGGCTACTGACTCACGTAAAAGAAATATTCATCTGCCTTCTCGAGTTTCTGATTTTCTTTGTTCTATATGATGCAGGTGTATGTCAGTCAATAAGTCGGAAGACAACAAATGCCACGTGCATATATTACGGTTTGGTTAATATCTGTAGAAATTAAATGCTTCCTATCGAAGTATTCAAATATTAAACTTAGTAAAGAACAAAAAACATCTAATTTATTTTAAGGCCATGATACTTTTTAGCAATTTACAATCATCAATATACATAAGAAAAACAATTATAAGTCAGTGTCTTCTACCATTGGATAGGATAATTGGCACTAGCTCTAAAATTGAATTCCTGTATAATTGTAAAGATATGCTTTTCCACAACTCAGAAACCTATATTATTCTTCATATAAATATTCTTGTTGATGGCCTACTGCCACTTAGTGTATTTCTATGTTCGTTGCAGGACAAACTCTCTTAGAAGTATCGTCAATCTTCCATCAATCTACTTTACTGTTCTTGTTATTTTCTTTATATTTATACGAGTTCCGTTTGCCAATTATCCAAGGCCGTCATTCATTCGTATAAATAGTACATTTTCGATCTTCTACACTTTCGAATTGTAGACATGTTACTAAATATTTCCGCCTCCGTCAGGTAAATGAACAGTAAATTACAGGACTTTCCGAAAGCTGTTGGCCATTGACAACTGCCATTTTAGATACGGAATTGACATTATATTATTCATGAATTGGATACAACCAGTTCAAGCTAAAGCGACGATTTATTTTCCTTCCTTCCTCAGATGTCTTCAATATTCTTCTGTTGCAACAATCTCATTAATCAAGTGTAGCATCTTTGTACATCCGCGTTTACAGATATAAGAATTTCCTGTTTGAAATCTGAAAACGGTATTACTCTCGCCATATGCTATGCCAGAAAAGCAAACGATGTGGCACAAGGCCATGAATATGTTTGTGACTTTTTTTAGATTAGGATTGTATTATTTGTATTATTTGAACTACTGTTCTTATCTTGAGTTTTATTTTCACGACGTTTCAACCGATGTAACCACCGGCCTTGTGAAAGTGCATCTGGTCGAACTCTGGATCTTTCTGCCAAGCATGTGCATCTGCACAGAATTTCGAATGGAAGTCTTTATTTTATAAAGGGAGGTAACTTTTTTCTAGATCTGTTACTATGTACGGGTATTTAACTTCTGAAGAGTGTCACTTAAAAATGAATTTTACTAAGTACTTTATCAATTCCGCTACAGGTCCTTGCCGACAGACTTGAAGCGTAACGAATAAAGTAAGATAATATCATTTGAGCAGCTAATATATGCATACACGAAGGTCGTTTTAAAAAATAAGACGTAATTAAACATTGAAGAGCTACGAAGATGGGAGCAATACGATTTAAACTCTATAATTATGTTCTCTACATTGATCACCATCATCAATCCACTTTTGCCAACCTCTTTTATTTATTTAAGAAATTCAATAACGTATCTCTGCTTCTGTCGCACGTCCATGACAGGGGTTGCTTTCTCTAAGTCTAACACCGCCAATGTCTGAAACATAAACATGAGTTTTCAGGTCATAAATCTATAAGTTCAGTGGTCATAACGATGCAATTTGCAATCCCCTTTGACCCATTCGAGTAGAAAAAGTATAGCGGTCATTACTTTTGGGACCTTCTTGTAGTATAATGAAAATGTATGTTGGTCGAAACTGGTTTTATAAACCTTTCAATAATTTTATTTTATAATTCGTTATATTTAATTTAAATACAGTCTGTTTATAGCATATTAAAATGGTGTAACCCTCCGAAATACGACAGATTTTCTTATATTTGACGTCGACACAGCATGGTTCTTATAACTTTCCAGACTACTTAAATTCAATACTAAGTAATTACATATTTTTTTCACAGAAACCTTGCAAGATATTTCAATTGTTGCTTCAATCACGAAGAGTTTCATTATACTTCGAAATTTTTAACAAACTTTTCAACACAAATGTCTACAAAATCCTTAAAAACGCTCTGATAGAACCAAAATGAGACGATATCAAAATTAATATTAGAGTGAAGTTTCACATTTTACTTTAAGACGTAACATATGATAATATTTATATGACTTAATAGATGACTATTTCAAAGCGTCATCTATTAAATCATATGTATATAAAGAGAGAGAGAGAAAAAGAGCGAGAGAAAAAGAGAGAGAGAGAGAGAAATACAGTATTATGAAAATGTATCTATAGCAAAAAGGTGTCCATGTTTTATTCCTCTAGAAGACTATAATGTTAAATACCTGTGTCGCTTCAATATAAGTCAATTGTCATCGATATATTTTCATACTCTTTATATTAATACCGTAATACCTTAAACGCACATAGAACGTGGGTCACGGTTTCCAGATTATAAATTATTCGAGAGCCTATATATTAATAAGGACGATAGAACATGAAAACACACTACTATGAACACAATGTAAAAAATAATTAAAATAAAAAAAATGACGTTAATCTTTCGAGGGGATTTCCGTCAATTCAATTGGAATATGGAACAGACACCTATAAGGATATTTAAGACAAACCGTAGTAACCAGAGATTTTGACACTATATTAACCAGATTACTTAGATAATCACTTTAACAGTTTTAACAAAAGGGATACAATAATATCGCGGGGCCTCTATTCAAAATGAATGTCCGCAGAATGCCAAGCAGCAATATATTACATATGAAATATAATGTTGTGGAAAGTTCGCAAGTAATAATAATTATTTTTATTTTATTAAAAGTACTGTTTCTGTGAAACTCAGAATCGTTATGTCGAAGTCAGGAATTTCTGAGGATATCCATTATCCAATGCACTGAGGAAGCATGCCTGATTCCGACAGTCATGATGGCGTAGAAGTCCTAAGTAATTATGTTTATTAACCGTCCGCTCTGTGAATTGAAACTTCAATCACCAGTAATGTAATTTTAACGACTGAATTACACCAATATTTTATCCACTGCGTCACACACTTTTGCATTAGATATTAAGTAAATATTCTTACGATGTTTCTGGAAGGTAGTTCACACAAACACACACACACACACACACACACACACACACACATATATATATATATATATATATATATATATATTAATGAATAAGTGTGATCTATAGAAATAAAACTCCTCCTACCATAGGCAAATCTACTCAACGGAAATATTTCAGGAGATGAAAGAAAGAGAAATGGGGAGCCAGCTAACCGGTTTCGACCCTCGCTTCTCAAAGCTGTATTGAGGGAATTTTTAAGACAAAGAATGAAAAACCGATTAAAATTGCGTTTTATTCAATTTACGGGGAGAAAAAAAAGTGGGAAAACTATTAAAATAAAACAGCGTTATGATTGAATACCCAGGAGGCATTCCTCTTGCTTGCAAAGGGAAGGTTGTCCGTCGAACGTGAATAGTTTCCAAGATCTATAGGTGATATAATGAATGAGCACGACTAAGAATAGAAAAAGTGTCCGTGCTAAAGTTCGCTGCACAAGACGGGTTTTTAAGTAAATGATCAGTAATTGAGGACCCGTATTTGTTAATAACAACGTCCGTTGCCCGGTAGGCTCTATATATTGCATTTCAAGTCTGTAGATCAAATATTCGTTAAGTATGTAGGTTGTAAAATGTCCTAACACACATATTCTTTTTTGTAGATAAATCGATAATAATTTAGCTGAGTACTGGTTAGATCTTAACTCAAAGAATTGAAGTATGAGGGTCATGAAGAAATAATAGAAAATTCCGAGTTTGCATCAAAGTTCTTGAAAATAATTTACAAAAATTAATTTTATATAATTTAACTTGACTTAGAACCCTACACACTCATCAGTGATGAACCCGAACAATTTTATAATATAAAACATATATGTCATGGACTATGCGTTAATTTACGTTTCCACATTCACTCCCAGACAACACCGAATTGTCTCAAGTTTTAATAATTAAACACCAAATGTTAAATGCAAAGAAATTAAACTTTTAGTAGTTGTTAATACGATTTTATATTTTTACCATCTCTGCGTCGGTAATTTCTATCTTTATTCCGATTTTATTTTATTACCATATTTTTGTTTATTCATGCGTTTGCTTGTCAACGCGCTTAACAATTAATTATTAAAATCTTTAGTTGCTTTGCAGTTTAACCAGATTTTATTTCACAAACTAAATGGAAATAGATGGAAAACGGTTAAATCATTATCGCCGGTGTTAAAGAAAAGTCAGGGTTTATACAATTCGTTTCGATGTCAGAAAAAACATACGCCGTAGGGTAAGTTTTCCAGATAAATATATAAGTGAGATGGTTACCACGGAAACTTATTGACATGTGCATGCAACAAAGTGTCATTGCGTAAATTCAAATAGTGGATATTTCCACTGGCGGATCGAAGGTTATCGATCACTATTGTCTCATGGGAAGGCTATCCGTTTTACAAACCAGGTAGATGCTCTACTGCGAGGATTCATCTGTATTATCCTAATTCTGTAGCTGTCGTACATTTATAAACATATCGCCCTCGAGGGAATGTCTTTATCCGCATTGTTATCAATGCAATGCTGCTGAATGCTGGTCTTGCTAAGGATGGAATGCCATACTCATTATTAAGATTAGATTATTCTTGATATGGAAAAGCTGGACAAGATATGGCAGATGATAAGTGTGCATAGATTTTCGGTTATCATAACGATGGTGCGTCCATGCATTTTCATAAATAAGTGTATATATATATATACAAGTATACACTTGCAAGCAAAAGCCTGTGTACACTTACTTGTGATCCGAAACCTATATTACAATCCTTTCACAATTGTAATCAATAATTATTTTCTTAGGAAATAAAGCAAAGTAAGATGTCGTCTTTGCTTGTTTTGATATCAAATGCTAAACTATACCTAACGATATTATTGTAACATCGCCAAACAAAATAATGGAGATATTATATTCCGCTCTATGTTAACGCGAGAAACGCATATTCTGTTTTGATACAATGTTATGTTTTTATATATAATATATAGATAGTACACTTATTGATTGTGAAACAAAACTTATCAAAGTAAGATAAAAACTATGTAGCATTCGTGTTTACGTTCATTTTGGTGATGTAAACATTTGAGAAAATCGAGTGGCGATTTGTAAAGATCCGCTGCGAGGTGGGCTGTCTGTACCGTGTTATAAAGCTTTTTACGCCTGAAAGTATCATGTACCTCTATAAGGCCACAATTCGACCATGTACGGAGTATTGTTGTCATATTTGGGCTGGTGCATCTGCTACTAGTCTCTCAATCATGGACAGGATTCAAAAGAGAGTCGCCAACCCGATAGGTTCCATCGACAAAATGTTGCATCCCACTGCCTGTTATACAAGCATTTTATGGTTAATGCTCAGACGAACTATAAGCATTTGTTCCCTCCCCCACCCCCCGTCGTAAATACGCCGGACAAACCTAACAGAAGCACCCCCCCTATAGAGTGAAGATCCCTAGATGTAAGAAAGCCTTCTACTTCAATAGTTTCTTCCCCAGAACTGCTAACCTTTGGAACTCCTTACTTGGATTCTGCTTCCCCTACGTTACTGACATGCAGAAGTTCAAGTGTAATGTGAACAGACATTTTGCTGCGCATCCCTTATATAGTATCCCTGAAACTAATGTCCCCGATAGTAGTCCCCTACATCAAAGTGCCACTATACCTTGTTTGGTGTGAAAATGGAATAAAAATCTACATAAAAGCATGTATTATGAAATGTTTTGTTCATTATTTAGGACTTATCTTAAGCGTTTCTTATTAAAAACATTATTTTTCTTAACTTTATAAAACCGGAGATGTTGGAAAATATGAAACAAATTCATACAAAACATTAATTATTAACGATTGATTTGCATTTGCAGATATTATACAGCATTCTTATATTGACAAATATATTATACAGCATTCTTATATTGACAAATATATTATACAGCATTCTTATATTGACAAATATAAGTGTTCTTTGATGTTTGAAGTATTTTGTCTATGTTTGACTTTTAGATTATATATACACAAATGGCATATATCTTAGTCAACTTCCAACTTCCGCGATTTCTGAATGTATTTTGTAAAATTGTTAAATCCCTACCATCGACGGTGTTTCTGAGGATCGTATGTTATTTGGTTTTAAAGAACGAGATCATTGCGTTTGTATGTTGACGATGGTTCTCTTTGTTCAATAAGAAGAAATGGAACACGTACATTAAATCTGCTGCCAAGGCCGCTGGAAAAAATGGTGGGATCCTTCTATTGATCCAGTAGATATCTCACTGCTGATGCAATTCTCTATCTATATAAGAGCCAGGCACGTCCAAGGATGGAGTACTGTTGCCGTGTCTGGGCCGGAGCTGCTAGACAGGACTTATCCTACCCTGATAGAGTTAAAAATACACTTCGTAGCCTCATAGAGGATGCCCTTTTCTCTTCCCTGCAACCTCTTTCTCACAGAAGAGATGTTGCGAGTTAGCGTTTGCTTTATCGTTATTTTCATGGCAAGTGCTAAACTGAGCTCCAATCTATGGTCCCCCCTTTCTAAACTTTCACAAGAAACACCCGTCTAGCAGAAAACACTATCAATATTTCCCCCCGCTCTTTATCTGTGCCTAAACCTAAACGTAGATTCCATGAGCAAAGCTTCTTTCTTAGAACTGCACGCCTATGGAATTGTCTTCCGTTTTCTTGCTTTCCAGCTGACTACAATATGGTTGTCGTCAAGTCTAACGTAAACAAGTTTTTGATGAGACGTTCCATAGAAGTCAACAAATTTACCGAATTTCCATTACTAACGTTTACTTTATTGTCTAATTGTCTACTGTACACTCTTTAACCCTCATCCTCGAGTGGCTTCTTGGCCTTGATAAGACGTGAATGCCTTAGTAAAAAAAAAAGATGGAAGCAGACATTTTACGTCTCTCAATAATTTACATTAGATAATAGAGTTAATAATCTCTTCCATTTTTCGATATGCTAGTTTTTAAACCTGCCGCTGGTTTCCAACTTCTGTCTATCGTTAAGTAACGTTTACTTGTGCTTATACACGTTTGGGACTCATTTTGTCTCAAAAACAAAATGTCCCTTTAATTAAGACGTTTTCCCATGGGGACTTAATAGTTTGTTCGAAGACCCAAGTGTTTGATGAAATTAAAGTAATTAATTTAACAACACGTTCCAACAAACTACGGCATGCTAATCATTTGCGACCTCACGTTTTTTTCCATTATAGCTTTTTTTCCATTTATCTTATAACTAAATCTATCTCTTATTTCAATGTCGACTTATATTGATTCTAAGTAACTCGTTCTATCATCTCAAGTTTCTAAAACTTTTAACATGAAGCGTTGTATATTTTTCTTTGCAAACGAAAATAAAGTCTCTTAACTTAATGCTGTTTTTGTTAATTTTGTCGATCGATTTAAAAAAAAAAATTATTATGGAATTTTACTTGAAACCAAAACCTACAACTTAATTAATATTGAAGTACGGATGACGGATTTAAATGAGCCAGAATAATTTTTGTTAGATATGTGTAAAGTCGAACAGAATGAAGGAAGAAAGCGACCACGTGTCTGCGCGTGTTGTCTTACCTGCTCGGAGGATCACAGGGAGGACAGAAATTAAACATGGCGGCTGTGGTTTTTGTAAGATTATTGACCGATGACGTCACCCCTCACGTGACTGTTTTTCTGGCCGCCGATTGGCTGATGACGAATGCTTGGACAATAAAAGGAGTATGTTCAGAAGATCGAGGACAGTGTGTATCAGCTGCATCAGTGTGATTAGACGTTCGACGTGTGTGTTAATCGACTGCCGTAGTTGTGAAACGAATTCAATATGTTTATAGATATAAAAAGGCCGATAACCATTAGTCGCGTGCTCTTGTGTAATGAATGAATACGTGAATGTAGGATTGACATGAAATTCTTAAAGATAAATAAAATGCCCGAAAATGGGCTGAAATACCTTAAATAAATAAAAAATAAATGACTTAGAACGACTTTAATGAACTTAAGGATGAACTGAATAACCTTAAGAATGACTTGAATGCTTAAAAAATAACTGGAATCCTTCAAAAACAACTTGAATGATCTGGAGAATGACTAGAATGGCTTTGAGACTGACTGGTTGTAAAGTGGGTGATCATTTTACATTAAATTAATAAAGAAAAGTGATCCCCCACTTTATATCACAATAAGTACAGCATGTAGTAAAAACAGATACTACACTTTGATCTTGACCAAAAAGCCAAGAAAAGGATATTTATTTGCTCCCCCACCGAGCAAATTAGGCAGAAGGCCGATGTTTAATGTGAGGAGTGAAGGGGAAATGGGGACCATCTCCCCGGTGAGTAGGGGAGCTGGATAGTGACAATTGGTATGAAGTGTTGCCCCTACATTGACCAATGTCTCATCTGTGGGGTCGCCCCCACATATGGTCTTTGCTTGCAGTATCTGCCGGAATAGATGGTGTTTATTTGCTCCCCCACTGAGCAAATTAGGCACAAGGCCGTTTTTAATGTGAGGTAAAAACCAGCTTCCCTAAAAGTAGGCGAAAAGGGGGCACTCTGGTTACCAAAAATAATAATTGTCCCAGTATAGAGGGTCTCCCCTCCATTGACTGGTACAAATTATCTTAAGTGCAGTATCTGTCGGAACAGATACTATACTTTGATCTTGTCCCGAAGGCCAAGAAAAGCTTAAAAAGCTAAGAACAGCATGTATTAACAACAGACCTTTGATCTTAACCAAAAAGGCCAAGCACAAAAGTGTTACGGACAGACTGACAGATCAACCGACAGACGGACCGACCGACCGACCGACGGACCGATGGAGTGACTTATAGAGTCGCTTGCACGCGACTAAAATTTAAAAATGATTAGAGTAACCATTTGAGAATAGCACGCACTGTATTAGCAGTATCAGAATGTTCAGCAGAGTCGCCATTTTGAATAGACACCTATCTGTCTATCAGATTATAACAATATGAAAACGTAATTTAAACCCGTAAATTTTATTTCAATAAAATGAGCAAAGACCAAATTTTTATATCATAAAAGCTTTAATAGAGAAATAAACAATTTTATTTATTTTTCCTTGGATTTCTTCACTTAACATTACACGGAATGTCGAACAATAACATTACTTGAATCTTACGATAAATATTTAATTGGCAAAATATATAACTTACCTGGTTAATGAGTAAGATATGCTTTCTTTTAATCTTCCTGTATGAGAATTTATTCATATTTATGTATTATAATCCATGTATTTTTTAAATGGAAGGATTTTTCCAACACATATCGCGACAACGTGTGTCTTTCAAGAAAGTGTAAAGACACCGGATGTTAAGATTATCACTTTGTTATCTACGGAAGCCTATAAGTGTAAAAAAAAACACTAATTCAGAAACGTTAGTAATCTCGATATGGGATTATATTCCTTCAAATTTTCCACTTTTAAAGGTTTTCGGGGGCGCTGAAAACGGAAATAACCATTTATATATACGGCAAACGAAACTAGTAGTTTCCAAGATAACAAATTTTACAAATGGTCACAAAGTGGGGGGTCACTTTTCTATAATGATGTAACATCAAATGGGCACCCACTTTATGGCCACATTGCAATGAACAGATTTGGCCGTAATTTTAAAGGAATTTTCGAGGGTGGCTTCATATTGACCCTATATGAATAAAGGGAGATAACATCGTCCTTTTTTTTAATGTTGGCGCCTTTACGCTATCGTACATGAAAACTGGGATTTTTTATTTTTGGATTTACACGGATTACGAATGACGAAGATATGAAATGTAAATTTTCTTTTTAATATCTTAAAGAAATACCTGAATTTTTTTATTTATTATACTATAAATCTGCATTATATGGTATCGTCTTTTTTTTATATCGAAAAAAAGGAAACCAGGAATTAAATATAAAAATATACACTGACCGAAAAATATTGACTGGAAAATTCTAAACAAAAATTAAGCTTCCACGTAAAAAAAAAAAAAAAAAAAAAAACACGTGGTTATCGAAAAAAGAAGGATTTACATTTTGGACTTTACCGGTAAATTTACAGATAAGTGATATTTTTTTGTTGCTTTAAATTTGAGTATTTTATTTATTGATGTTTTATCTTCAATTTGTGATATATAAAACGTGTCAACCAAAATTAATTTTTAAAATTCTCATAGACATTTTTTCAAAATGGGGGGGGTGAATTTATAAAACAACGTTTGTCTAAAATATTATATTCAGTTTATCAGAAAGAGCATAACATTTTACATTCACCCTGAAAAAAACGTAACAATTGAAGGAATAGGAAAATTTTGATAGATTTTTAAAGTTTAAAAATTGAAAAATATTCATCTCATAAAAATCAATTGATTTCACTACGTAACAAAATGGCTCCCTGAGCGCACGCACGTACTTTGTAAACACTGTTTTTTAAAAAATGAAAAATAATATTTCTATTATTTTTTAAACAACTTAAATAGTTTATTTTGGAAGCATATTCTATAAAGAAAATAAATAACCCACTTTAGAAAGAGAAATTATGAGTTTTCTATATTTTATTCGCAGTTTTCTGTTAGGGGTGTCAAAAATTCCCCCAAAATTCTGATACTGCTAGCACTGTATGTGAGACGACGGTTACACATCTACGTAAACAAGCATATTTTCTCTATGAAGTACTTGAGTATCACCAAATGTATACCTTACTAAAAAATGTGAAATGGAACAAATAAATTATGTAAACGGAAGTATAATTTCGGAGATAAAATCTTAAGTATTAGCCTAATGTATCTTATAAATTAACAGTTCAAGCCTAAAATGGCACTTCATGTTTATCAGGCATTCGTCAGAAAATGGTATTTGAGTTATTTGACAAGTTGGTATTAAACTCATACTTTGGAAACATTAGCAAAAGAGTGCCCGTAAATGACCCCGATAGATCCAATCGAATTCGAAATCGACATTTCCGATATAATTTACCGTGACGGGGTGTAGTTAGCCAATCACGCCCGATGGGTTTTTCGTATTAACATTAAAGAAACGGACAGTAACAATCAATATCAATTAGAGAATGCGTTTCTCTACGGCGGCTAACAATTCGTGCCTTGAATAAACTTGACCAAAACAAAGTTCATGATAAATGTATAGTTACTATAAACTAATAATTAAATTGAACTGACAACACGAATACAAATGTCACTGCTATTCTCATCCAAATGTTCGAGTCTTTCAAATGACAATATATTTACGCTTATTATGTATTAAAGTCGCATAGTTTGCCATGGCTGACATATGCGTTATTATTGGTTTACACAAGGTGTTAATATTTCACATAATAATTGACTAGTTTATTATTAGCAAAGAATATAATAATAGTAAACTTATATTGAGACATGTTTGGACACAACTACAAGTATTATTTGTTTTACTTTGATTTCATTCAAACTTTTTCTCATAACTTCTTTGCTTTCGACCAAATGCGACAGTTTTCAACTTTTTTGCAGTTTTTACCATTATTGTACTTTGCTAAAATATTTCTTGCTGCACCAGTCCGGAAGTAGAAGGCAGTCAATAAATTGTTGCAATATATGGTCCCTTACTCTCCATTAGATGTTGGGACATCCAGTCAAAACAACTCTGATTACCAGTTCTCAGACGATGGAAACCTGTGCTACTGGAGGCAAGGTACTTCTAAAAATAGCGAAAACATAAGACATACCCTAGCTGTCTTTTCTTCAGCTGTAGTCTTGTCTTTTTAGGTGATGTTGTTGAAGTTGAAGTCCAATCTAAACAAATTCAAAGTCCAATGTGCAAGTCCAATGTAAACCAATTCAAAGTCCAATGTGCAGGAAAGCGGTTCGATCAGTACACACACAGACACAGTGACCGCCACCAACACGATCCAGCGTACACAATTACCAACCGGCCGTTCTTTCCTCCCGCCTTGCCTTCCAAAACGACCTGAATTTATAGTTGTCAAAGATCAACTGATTTGCATATATGCACGAGATTTTGCGAGAGTTTCCGAGATCATACCATTACAAAACGCCATCGGCGCCATCTTGGAATTATTTTCTTATCCTAGCTTCGCAGCGATGACAAAGCACACACGCACACCTAGGTCGTTTGAGCGGTAAGCCCTCATAAGTTCCACATGGCTGAAGAAATTTTTGCTTGACTTCTCTTGTCAGACTGTTGGTTCGAATCCATGAAAGAGATGGTGTTCATCAGGACAGCAGATTTGATATCTAGTAACTTCTTGCCTCGCATATTCTTGTATCGCTCAAAAAGAACGATAAACAGAAAAAATAAACTACTGCATTAAGTAGTAAAACAAGAAGCAAACGTATTTGCAAACAGTAGATATAAGCTTCAATCAATGTTAATAGAATACATGCGCTTTTGCGTAGTCAGCGCGTCTTTTTTCTCGAATACACATGGTATGAACCCCGTCACAATATCCTCTCTCAACGTTTTTATATCAGTTGAACGCCATACTTTTTCCTTTTGGGATCTTTTGCTCGTACGGTATTTTTGTATTTGTAGTGCCTTGGGTACCTAAAAACTATAAACAACATATTAGTCTCATCAATATTTTACGTCTGGGCATATCTTTTATTTATCTGGCTTATATGTGTCCGTACTTCTTGATGTCATTTAATATATTTATAATTTTTCATTCAAGTAAGCTATCAATCCACGTTGTTTTTTTTCTAAATAATAATGCCAGAAATTATTTTTTCGTCCGGATCATTAGTTTTATTATAGGTATTATTTCTTTTTGTATTTGCCTTTTTGAAGATGGTAAAAACTGAACATAATTCTTAGTAAATATTCAGTCTGCAATGTATGTGTTAGCTTTAGTATGAACATTTTGTGTTATAGGATAAAAAGATAAGAATTATTTGAATTCGTAATGTTTCTCTTCAGCAGCAGTTGCTATATAGATCCCTCTTTTGAATACGTCGATAAATCACTCAACCAGTTAATTTTGATCTTGGAACTATAGGTGCACATTTACGGGAATTTATTCAGAGTGTTCTATAAACGGGTTCATTTGACGAAAAATCCGTGTTATAGTTCGATACAATTGTTTCCGGGACGTCGAATCTTGCAAGCAGTTCCTGCAAGTTGTTTATGTTGTTTTCATTGATCGACGTTTGATTTTTGAAAACTTATGGCCATTTAGTAAAACTGGCAACTAGAGACAAAATATGTTATTCTTATCAGTCCAGCATAGTCAACGTTTATTTGGAATCACGGTTTGTCTTTCTTGAGCTAAGTACTGAATTTTATTGGCGAGGCTTTTTCTAAAGACGCGTAGCGTTTGCACGTTTTCAGAATATTTTCTATATATTTAATTATCCCTGGCCACTAAAATCTGAATAATTCTATAGAATCCTGAATCCGGTGTAAAAAATTTCGATTCTCTTTTTATCCCCCGATCATCGTACATCAATATGGTATTAAATGTTTCGTTTATTTTTCTAATAACTTAATTGATTTTGTGTTTTATTTATGTACTTATCTATTTTTACAAAATATTGTCACTTCAAGAGTAACTGGCAGACATCAACAGAGAAAATGTAGATAACTACTTGATTACGTAGTGGAACCATAGAAATACATCTTTATAATTATGGGTGTTAGCTACAAGCCCATGTTAATGGAATATGTATTCTCCTGCGTGCTCCGCGCACTTTTTTATATCCATGATACGAGCTACTTCACAATACATCTAAACAAATAATGCTAGTAAGTAGAGGCTATTTTTAAAGGTATGTAGGCATTGCAATCTTTTGTTGTACATTTCGAAAGAGTCTTTATGTTGGGTAACGTCGTAAAATATATTTAAGCGTACTACTTTAATATGCGTATAGTCTTATATATAAGTCAGCGTCGCCAACAAAACTGAACAAAAGAATTAACCATCTTCTTTCCATAAATGGACTGAACTGTATACCAGTTCAGAAACTGGTTTAATTTGACTTTTTCGGGTCGTACGTAATTTATCCAAATGTACTCGTATTAAGTTAGAACTTGACAAATGTTCAAAGTATTCAATCACAGCTGGGAATGATATCTAAACAGAATACATGAAGCTTGATTAAGAAACAGACTTCAAAGACTTAGAAGAGCAGGAACAATGCAAATCTAGTGGCATAAAAGGAAATGGTTCAATTTAGCATGTTAATATGATCGAAAATTAAGTAGAGACTGTGTACGCCATTTAAGGTACATTAGCTAAACCCAATTTAAAAGTAGCTGCCGTTAACCAACTCGCAATGTCAGTTATAATATACCGTATTTGCGTCATTAGTTTAATACAGAAGGACATTTACCGACGAATACAAAAATAGGGAAAATGCACATACTGTACTGAATACATTTGGAGTGGGTATCACCAAATCATACTAAAAACAGAAGAACGTTTTTAAATGCTGTATTCATACATTTATTACTTTGCTAATACCTTTTTGGGGACAGGTCTCTTACTAGTTTTATCTAATAGTATGGATTAGTATCGTTCCTTCATGGTTTATACACTGAGGTACGCATCATCTCAAGAACTCATAATAATTTATGGTATTTTCAATATTTTCGAATTTCTAACTCTTTAGTATCAGTAGTACTAGTATCGGTTTGAATTGCATTCAGGCTAGCTATAAACAATGATTCATGAAAATAGCAAAGAGTTTAACAACCTATAAGTCTTACTACAGGGTGGTCACAAGTAAAGGGAAAAATCTGTCAAACAACGATTTATTTTTACAAAGAATAATTTTTACAAATTTTTTCAAAGACAAACGTTGCATTATACTAATAGATACTGGACTGCCGTCGCTGCACGTCACTGCAGCGTCTAAACCTGGAAATCTAAGCTCGACAACGATAGAACCAATAAAAAATAGCAATCACGAATTTTAGTCATGATCTAAGCTGACCTTAAAATTTCCCGCTTTTCTAGCGACCACCCTGTATTAGCAATAAAGACAGTGTACGTTTTCTTGTAAAACACAATCAAAATATGCATGCAACAAAGATGGAGATTATCTGTTTTCCATCCAAACACTGATTTTTTTACTTTACCAAATCAATTACTATAAAATGTAAAAATAATATATTAAATGTAAAAAGACTATATTAAATGTAAAAAGAATATTGTACATGACAAAAGAAAATATTAAATGTAAAAAGAATATATTAAATGTAAAAAAGTATATATTAATGTAAAAGAATATATTAAATGTAAAAAGGATGTATAAAATGTAAAAAGTATATATAAAATGTGAAAAGTATATAGTAAATGTGAAAAGGATATATTAACTGTAAACAGAATATATTAAATGTAAACAGAATATAGTAAATGTAAAAAGAATATATTAAATGTAAAAGGAATATATTAAATGAGAAAAGAATATATTGAATGTATAAAAGATTATATTAAATACAAAAAGAATATATACAATTTTAACAGAATATTTTCAATGTAAAAAAATATAATAAATGTAAACAGAATATAGTAAATGCAAAAAGAATATGTTAAATGTAAAAAGAAAAATTCAAATGTAAAAAGAATATATTAAATGTAAAAAGAATATTTTAAATGTAAAAAGAATATATTAAATGTAAAAAGAATATATTAAATGTAAAAGGAATATGTTAAATGTAAAAAGAGTATATTAAATGTAAATGTATTAAATGTCAACAGAATATTTTAAATGTAATTAGATTATTTTAAATGTAAAAAGACTATTTTAAATGTAAAAAGAATATTTTAAATTCAAAAAGAATATTTTTAATGTAAAAAGATCATATTAAATGTAAAAAGAAAATAGTAAATGTAAACAGACTATTTTAAATGAAAAAAGAATATTTGAAATGTAAAAAGATTACAGTAAATGTAAAAAGAGTATATTAAACGTAAACAGGAAATTTTAAATGAAAAAAGAATATATTAAATGTAAAAAGACTATATTAAATGTAAAATGAATATATTAAATGTAAACAGAATACTTTAAATGTAAAAAGAATATTTTAAATATAAAAATTATATATTAAATGTAAAAAGTATATATTAAATGTAAACAGAATATGTTAAATGTAAAAAGAATACATTAAATGTAAAAAGAATGTATTAAATGTAAAAAGAATATTTTAAATGTAAAAAGAATAGTTTAAATGTAAAAAGAATATTTTAAATATAAAAGGTATATATTAAATGTAAAAAGATTATATTGAATGTAAAAAGAATATTTTTAATGTAAAACCAATATTTTAACTGTAAAAAGAAGATTTTATATGTAAAAAGAATATATTTAACGTAAAAAGAATATATTTAATGTAAAAAGAGTATATTTAATGTAAAAAGAATATATTAAATGTAAATAGAATATATTAAATATAAAAAGAATACATTAAATGTTTTATATACTGGGTGGTATGAAGATGGTGTATATTCTGTATTGTTGATGTTGTTGTTCATGTTAGGAAATGTCTTAGTGTTTCATCTGGAGACATTGCACATTCTACTACATTAGCACCAAGCCTGTAATTCAACTATTAGAGATGTTTGAATATCTTGATAGATAGACTGAGAGATAGTGCGTTTGACAATTACCTTGACAGTTATACATATGTTGTTCTAAATCGTCTTGATTGAAATGACGGCTGTTCATTTATCAATGAATAACGAGACACTTTGTTATAGAACAAACTTGGTTTATATAGTAAACATTCATATATACACAATACGGCGGTGGAGATGGTGGTGGGAGTGGTGTTGTTTGTGACAGGCAGTTCCTCGTCGTCTGTGTCTCTTTCTCTCTCTCCGCGTCTCTGCCTTGTTTTTGTTTACCATCTCACTTTTATGGACTTCCTCGACCTGGTAACCCATAAACCAATTGACGTCATTAATCCATATTTTGACCAGCCTGCCGTTTGACTTTTTTCTGACCCCCGACTGAATTACGTCATCTCCAGGTCATCACAATTCCCGGGTTACATTTTTTCAGTGTGGACATGAGTTCCTTCGCACCTTGCTCCATAAAACGACCTGACCCATAAAACGATTTGCGTCATAGGACCAGGTGATCACAATTCCCGGGTTCAATTTTTGTTGGTCCGGATTCGTTCGCACCTTGCTTCACCATAACATATGTAAAAAGAATATATAAAATGCAAACAGAATATATTAAATTTAAAAAGAATATATTAAATGTAAAAAGTTCATATTAAATATACAAAGAATATTTTAAATGTAAAAAGAATATATCAAATGAAAAAGAATATATTAAATGTAAACAGAATATATAAAATGCAAAAAGAAAATATTAAATGTAAATAGAATATTTAAATCTAAAAAGAATATTAAATGAAAATATATATATATAATGTAAAAGGAATATATAACATTTACAAAGAATATTTTAAATGTAAAAGAATATATTAAATGAAAAAAAGAATATATTAAATGTATAAAAGATACATTAAATGTAAAAAGAATATATTAAATGGAAGAAGAATATATAAAATGCAAAAAGAAGAATATATTACATGCAAAAAGAATATATAAAATGTAAATTGAATATATTAAATATAAATAGAATATATTAAATGTAAGAAATATATAAAATTTAAAAAGAATATATAAAATGTACAAAAAATATATAAAATGTAAAAAGAATATATGAAATGTAAAATGTATATATTAAATGTAAAAAGAATATATTAAATGTAGATAGAATATATAAAATATAAATAGAATATATTGAATGTAAAAAGACTATTGTACATAACAAAAGAATATATAAAATGTAAAAAGAATATATAAAATTTAATAAGAATATTCTAAATGAAAAGAACATATTAAATGTAAAACGAATATATTAAATGTAAAAAGAATGTATTAAATGTAAGAATGATATATTAAATGCAAAAAGAATATATAAAATATAAAATGAATATATTAAATGTAAAAAGAATATATAAAATTTTAAAAGAATATATTAAATATAAAAAGAATATATTAAATGTAAAAAGAGTATATAAAAATGTAAAAAGAATATATTAAATTTAAACAGAATATATTAAATATAAAAAGAATATATTATATATAAATAGACTATATTAAATTTAAATAAAATATATATAAATTTAAAAAGAATATATAAAATGTGAAAAGAAGATATTAAATGTAAAAAGAATATATGAAATGTAAAAAGAAGATATTAAATGTAAAAATTATATATTAAATGTAAAAAGAATATATTAAATCAAAAAAGAATATATTAAATATAAAAAGAATATATAAAATTTTAAAAGAATATGTAAAATCTAAAAAGCATATTTTAAATTTTAAAAGAATATATTAAATGAAAAAAGAATATATTAAAAGTATAAAAGATATATTAAATGTAAATAGAATATATTAAATGTAAAAAGAATATATAAAATGTAAAAAGAATATATTATATGTAAAAAGAATATATAAAATGCAAAAAGAAGAATATATTACATGCAAAAAGAATATATAAAATGTAAATTGAATATATTAAATATAAATAGAATATATTAAATGTAAGAAATATATAAAATTTAAAAAGAATATATAAAATGTACAAAAAATATATAAAATGTAAAAAGAATATATGAAATGTAAAATGTATATATTAAATGTAAAAAGAATATATTAAATGTAGATAGAATATATAAAATATAAATAGAATATATTGAATGTAAAAAGACTATTGTACATAACAAAAGAATATATAAAATGTAAAAAGAATATATAAAATTTAATAAGAATATTCTAAATGAAAAGAACATATTAAATGTAAAACGAATATATTAAATGTAAAAAGAATGTATTAAATGTAAGAATGATATATTAAATGCAAAAAGAATATATAAAATATAAAATGAATATATTAAATGTAAAAAGAATATATAAAATTTTAAAAGAATATATTAAATATAAAAAGAATATATTAAATGTAAAAAGAGTATATAAAAATGTAAAAAGAATATATTAAATTTAAACAGAATATATTAAATATAAAAAGAATATATTATATATAAATAGACTATATTAAATTTAAATAAAATATATATAAATTTAAAAAGAATATATAAAATGTGAAAAGAAGATATTAAATGTAAAAAGAATATATGAAATGTAAAAAGAAGATATTAAATGTAAAAATTATATATTAAATGTAAAAAGAATATATTAAATCAAAAAAGAATATATTAAATATAAAAAGAATATATAAAATTTTAAAAGAATATGTAAAATCTAAAAAGCATATTTTAAATTTTAAAAGAATATATTAAATGAAAAAAGAATATATTAAAAGTATAAAAGATATATTAAATGTAAATAGAATATATTAAATGTAAAAAGAATATATAAAATGTAAAAAGAATATATTATATGTAAAAAGAATATATAAAATGTAAAAAGAATATATTAAATGTAAATAGAATATATAAAATGTAAAAAGAATATATTAAATGTAAATAGAATATATAAAATGTAAAAAGAATATATTAAATGTAAATAGAATATAATAAATGTAAAAAATATATATAAATTTAAAAAATGTAAACGGAATATATTGAATGTAAAAAGAATATATTAAATCTAAATAGAATATATTAATAAATAATATATTAAATGTAAAAAGAATATATTAAGTGTAAAAAGAATATATTAAATGTAAAAAGAATATATTAAAAGTTTTGCCACAAAAAATTGTTTTGATTTTTTAACATGTATTGATATTAAACCATTCTAGGTTTATTCTGATAAAATCATGATCAGGACAAAGTCATGAATTAAAACATAATGGGTGAGTTGAAAAACTGATAATTTTGTTCACCTTCTCTATGAAAGATTTTTAAAAGTGATGATCTATTAGAAATACCTTATTGGATCAATCTTTCAATGTCACACCAGCATTTATTAAATGAATATGAAAAACGTGAAAATAAAGATAAGGACCAATAGGGATATGGGAAGACAAATGCGTGTATTTCGTAAATAGGAGATGTGAAGATATGCAAGTGCATTATGTCTATAAAGTCTAGTAATAAATATCGATCTACGACAATCGATAGAAACTAAGCAACCAATTTATCGGGAAATAATTACTTAATTTTTAGAATAATCGATTTGTCGTCTTCTAGTTCCCTTTTTCTTCTCTCTATTTTTCTCTCATATATATATATATATATATATATATATATATATATATATATATATATATATATATATATATATACGTCTCAAATATTAAAACCTACTTCAGTTGATAAATAATTAAAAGGTTACCTCCCTGGATTATTTCGTCTAAAAATATATGTCCTTTAAAATGGCGGTTTTTTGGTTTTAACTCTCAAATACAAACAAAAAATTTCGATTTCCGATGTTCGCTACATTATCACGGAGTAACAGAGATGTTTACGACTATTTTCATTAATTATATTTGAATGTAATACTTTCTATCGACATATATGTCCGAAAATAAGGATCTCTTCCGTAAAAAAAATCGTCCAATAATAAAGATATTTTATTAAAATAAGAAAAAAAGCATTTACCAAACTCTTCGTTTATTTTCCTTGCGTGGTCTTGTGTGCGTGTGTTTTATTTGGCAGGGATTTCAGATATAAATAAACAATGCCTTTTGCTCGATTTCCGATTATTGCTACAATAACACGGAGAAAAAAAAAATTTACGCCCTTTTCATTAATTATATTAAAATGCAGTATTTTCTATCGAAAAATATGTGCGAAAATAATGATTTTTTTTCTTGGTATTTTTATACATTAGATCCACTTACACAAGTTCCTTTAAATGACTGCTGTTATAGGTTTTTGACTCTCAAATATAAACAAAAAACGTCTTTGGCTTGATTTCCGATTTTCGCTACATTATCACGGAGGAATAGAAATGTTTACGACGTTCTCATTAATTATATTTGGATGTCATTTTTCTATCGTTAAATAGGTTTTTCACATTCACCTACCTCTCCATGTTAAAAACAACTTTCGGATAAGGCAACCCCAACCTCCCAATGTGAGGAATGGCTTTCGAAATAGACACCCCAGGGGGAAATTATTGACCCTAAAAATAAAACTGTGATATTCTTTGTCAGCATAATCACCTGCAAATAGTATTAAAAATGAGAGGGGACAGTGTCAGTCGCACTAAAGTGAATTTGGTTCCGTGGTCGCTAAAAAGATTTGTTTATCGTGCGTACGTACTAACAAACGGCGAGTAAATTACAAAACATAATGCAGGTCTTTATATCGTGAAAACTATTTGTCTCTTCAAAATTAACAAGAGATTTCCTTATTGAGCATAGCCGAAAACCTAGAATAATCGTCATTTAAAAAAATGTGGAGGTGGACCTAATGTAAAATTTTACCCCTTTTTTAAAGCTTATCCTACAACATTTATACATTATTTTCTCATCATAATATTGTGTAGCCACAAGTATTGAGAACATAAATATATTAACCATACATTTTGTCTTTTGTTTTGTTTTTTACTATTTAAATAAACTGTGCAACGCGTGGCCGGGTACAGCGATATAATAAAAAGCTTGCTTAATTTTTTGTAAATTATGGATGGGTTTTCACTGTGGTTTACTGCTCCTCTCTATTGAACTTCATACTCTAATATCTACATTGTACGTTAATGATTTTTGGACTAATACTGCACGGCTTTAAAATCTTTTTGATACCCTTGTATATAGATGAATATATATTTTACCCAACAAAGAATACTAATACTCTTTTCTTTTTCAAGAACACGAATTTGGATAACTCTTTCATTGACTTTTCAGCCTCATTACAGACATTGAAATATTTCCTCTTGATTATTTTGCGATCAAGGGTACTGCGTATTAACTTCCGAGAATTTAAGTTGATTTACATTTTAATATTCCTATTTTTTAACCTTCCATTACTCCTTTCATACTTTGTTAGTACTGTTTTATTCATATCTTCTAATTTATTTTTATCATTATATGTTGTGAATGTTTGGATGTTTGAACAAAAATTTCAACTTTTATGAGTTTTTAAAAACATTGTCTAAAGTTTTTGAAATCTTCATATTTTCATGAATTAAAAAAAAAATCTTATTACATTTTCTCATATATTGTTTTGTATTTTTTTAGCCTTTTTTGTTTTTATTTCATTTCTTTCTTTCAGTTCCATAATATAACTCTCCCTTATTTTTTTTCAATTCTAATCTTTTTTTAATTATATTTCTAATTTAGATATTTTCAAAGTCAGTGTTATCTTTCAATTTTTACATTTGTATAATGCCAGCTTCTTCTCCTCTTTTGATGATAGGCATTTAGCTTTCAAATGTTATGGCTTTACATTTCTGGAACCTTTCTGGAACTTCATTGACTTTATAATGTAATAAAGTTTTAGAAGACAAATACGTGTATTCCGTAAAAAGAAGATGTGAAGATATGCAAGTTTGTCTCGAAGGAAATGTCTGGGAATAAATATCGATCTATGACAATCGGTTGAGATAAAACAACAAATTTATCCACAGAATAATCGGTTTGTCGTATTTTAGTCTTCTCTCTCTCATTCCCTCTCTTTTTCTCTCTTATATATATATATATATATGTATATATAATGAAAAGTTTTCTTAATTTTTTTTAATTTAAGTTGGAGTTTACCTATATTTTTATTGCTATTCTCTCTTGAAGTTGACATCCTAATATCTGCATTGTGGGTGAAATTTTTTTGGACTAATACTGTAATACTGCACCGCTTTAAAATCCTTTTTAATCACTTAGATATGGATGTATATGCATTTTACGCACACAGAACACTTATACACGTTTTTTACGTGATAATTTTCCCATTCAATAACCTGTATTTGGATTACTTCTTTCCGACTTATTACAAATATTTAATACTTTCTTCTCGATTCTTCTTCGATCCATTGTACTGGATATGAACTTTCATTTAATCCTGTTTGTTATATTCCAAGAATGTGAGTTTGTTTGCATTTTAATATTCCTTTATTTTCTTTTTACCTTTTATTAATATTTTTTATTCTTTCATACTAAATTTGATCTGATATTTTTAACCTTTTTTGTTTCTTTTTCCCTTTCTTTCTTTTGCCCCCATAATATTACTCTCCCTTATTTTTTCAATTCAGTATCAAACAAATTTACATTTAAAATTTAGATGTTTTCAAAATCTGTTTTGTCTTTTAATTTCTTTCATTTATATACAAAATGAGAAGCATTTTGCTTCGGAATGCCATGACTTAAAAAGGTTTCACCCTTATTTAATTTTACGTAATATTTATTGACTTAAAATGTGATATATATTTTTCTTCCGATAAGTATAAACAGGACATTCATTTAGAGTACTTACAAAGATTTATTTACAAAGTGGATACAAGGCGAAAGTCTGTTTCTCTCAGGATCTTCGAACTCATTTGATTCCCAGAAGAGTATATTTACATTGTCTGAATATCATTGAGGGGTGCTAGGTATTTATATTTACATTGTCTGAATATCATTGAGGGGTGCTAGGTATTTATATCACCTTCGCCCAAGATAAATTCTGCCCTAGAATTTGACTTTACCATTTAGTTCTTATTCATCCCTTTTTTTATTTTTCTTTCACTTCCTCTTACAGTTTGAATTTATAATTTTTTTTATTACATTTACACCAAACAAGGAATATTGCCACTTTGATGTAGGGGGATACTATCAGGGGCATAAGCTACAGGAGTACTACGTGGGGAGTTGGGCAACAAGGTGCCGGTTCACGTTATATTTGAACTTCTGCATGTCAGTACAGTCGGTGAAGTAGGAACCCAGAAGTGGATTCCAAAAT
Source organism: Euprymna scolopes (assembly GCF_053919585.1). Lineage (NCBI taxonomy): Eukaryota > Metazoa > Mollusca > Cephalopoda > Sepiida > Sepiolidae > Euprymna > Euprymna scolopes. The sequence goes on along the minus strand of NC_136484.1, from coordinate 5,936,985 downwards.
CTACTGGTTCTGGGGAAGAGACTGCTGGAGTAGAAGGCTCTTTTACATCTAGGGATCTCAACTGTGAAGGGGGAGTTTGCTGCTTGTCGGGTTTGTCGGGGGTATTTATGTCGAAGGGGTACAAGTGATTGCAGTTCATCGGATCATCCATCATAAAAATACTTGTAGAACAGGCATTCTTCCATTTTGGAGAATCACTAATTTTCGGAGTTACTGATACTTACCTTAGTATGTCCTTGTTGTTTGGAGATTCAATTTCGAAAGTGTCATACAACACTTTCATTTGTAGATCTCGGTTACTGACCGTTTCCATATATCTTGGTCTCAACTGGTTTATATGTCATTCATGGGAAAATGTGTATCCTTTTATGATATATATTATTCTCCCGATTCTTTTTAGAACTATTCTATCTTCAAAAACTCATTTCACCATCTGTACTTTGCATTATCTTTAATATTTTTTTATTTTTTTCTCGCAATTAATCGGTCAAACAGAACGTATTTTTCTGACAAACATTATTTCAGCTGATGATAAATTTGCATTAGTATTCTGGTTTTGCATTATCTTATAAATTGTTAGGAATTTTTGAATACTCTTTTCTTTAGTGTCACTGTTGGTATTCTTTTTCAGTGGTCTTTTAAAGGTATCAATAAACCTTTCTGCTTGCCAGTTAAACCGTGGCTTATAAGTTGGTGCTGTTATATGTACTATGGCCAGTTACTCACAGTAGTCCTTAAATACTTGTCCTGTGAACATGGTATTATTGCCATTAAGAATTGTTTTTGGTGCTCCAAAACCACGAAATATCTCATCTAATGCCCTTATAGTATTTGCAGCTGTGAGGTGTTTGTATTTATAAATTTCCGGACATTTTGAAAAACTATCCCCAATTACCAAGTAATAATATCTTTTCATTGGTTTTGCGTAATCTATATGGATGCATGTCCAGGGTGCATGCCAAAGTTGCGTCTTATAGGTAGAGCTTTTGCTGCTAGTTGGCAATCTTTGCATAATTTTGCCATTTTTCTATGTCCTGGTCCATTTTAGGCCAGTATGTATATCCTCTCATAAGACCTTTCATTCTGGAGATTCTAGGATGGTCCATATGAAACTCTTTCAGAATTTTCATTTGTAATATTTGCCGCATTACGACTCTATCTGCATACATTAGGGTTTAATCACATATTGAAAATGGAAACACATTTAATGCTTTTTTCTTCTTTTCATTTTCCACAATTGTCCATTTTGCTGGGGGGGGGTTTCTTCGAGTGTTCAACGTAGTTCTCTAACAGTATTTATTAGTATGTATATTAGTTTATATTTTCTGCTAAAACCATTACTTCGAGCAATTCCGTTTTACTTGAGATCAATCTGGACAGATCATCTGCATGTGCAATTTTGTTAGATGGTAAGTGTTGTATTTTCAAATTGAAGTTGACCAAAATAAGCTCTATTGCTGCAATTTGTTTGTGGTATGGAAATGCACACCCTTTTTTTAAAACAAAATCAACAGTAATGGTTTATGATCAGTTTGCACGACAAATGATCTTCCATGGATAAATCTATGAACTGTTTTTATAGCGTACACTATTGCCAGACCTTCTTTCTCGATTTTACTGTAATTTCTTTCTGCGGGTAATAAAATTTTGAGGCGTGGGAAATTGCTTTAGTAGACCCATCTTCTAATCTGTGTAGAAGCATGGATCCTAAACCGTATTAGCTCGCATCTCGCATCTGCTGCTATAATTAACTCCTTCTTCGGATCATAATGTGCCAGTTAGATCCGAAAGCAAACACTTATTTTTTAAATGCTTCCTCGCATTCTTTTTCCTTTGCCATTTTTTTATTCTTCTTCAATAATTCATTTAATAATTAATTCAAAGGCATTCTTAAAGCATGCATATTTGAGATATACGCATTATAGTAATTCGCTAGACCCAAGAATGACTGTAACTTCACTACATTGTCCGGTCTAGGCATATCTCTAATTGCTTCTTTCCTATTTGAGTAAGGTGTTCTGCTTCTCCGGTCAATTATTTATCCTAAACATTCAATTTTGTCCATGTTTAATTCACATTTTTCGAGGGCCACTTTGAATCCGTAGTTTGCTATTCTCTCGAATACTTCACGAATATGGATTTATGTTTTTTCAAAATTCTTGCTTCTTGTTAGAATGTCGTCTAAGTAAGCCATTGCAAAGTCCAAGCCCGCTAACATGGTATCAATAATTTGCTAAAATTAATATGTGGCTATTTTCAACCCAAAAGCCAACTGTTTTAGGGCAAATAATATTTTATGGGTATTTTATGTCAGGTACTTTTAACAATCTTCCTCGATTTTGGAGAAAATTTTTCCCTTATTGAAATTAGAAAAAATTTCGTCGGATGTAGGGAGCGGATAGTTATGATCTTTAAAGTAACCATTTAGTCCAGTTGATAAATCCGCACATACCCTAATGTTTTTTTAACATATGCTGTGGGTAATACCAACTCAGAGTAGTCCATTTTTTATTACTCCATTCTCTTTGATTCTTCATCTAGTGTTTCCAGTAAAGAGTATGGAACCGTCCTATTCGGGTTGAACATCGGTTAAGTTTTGTCCTCCAGTTTAAATTCCACTTCAATCTTATAACAGCAACCCGGTCCCTTAGAAAATGCATTTCTTAGATCCATTTTTAAATCCTAAATACATTTTTCTGTCAGCTTGGAATTTTTTATCTCTACCACTCTCACTTTGATACAAAACGAAAATGTTTCTTCCATAAATTGAATAGTGTCATCAAGTCGATACCAAAATAATTAGAATTTTTCCTGGTATGACATAAATTCTGGTCTTTACTGTAGTTTTATTCAGAATTTTAGTCTATTCCCAAAAACACCTCTGCTAATTTTGTCCTTATTTTTTAACTTTGGATATCAAATTTTCTTCCAAGTTCCCTCATCAATTAGGGATATATCACTCCCAGTATCAAGAAGACAGTTTACTTTCTACTCATTAATTTTGACTTCAATATATTTTCTTTTCTTACAATTTATGGACTTTTTTTAGATCCGACCGTATTTATTCTTTCAGGCTTAAAGTTTTTTTTATTTTTGCATAGATGTGATTTTTTATCTTTATGTCTGCACTCATAGCATATTTTATTTTTAAAGTTCCACTCTTTTGTGAAATGATTTTTTCTTCACATGTTCTACAATATTTTTTTCATAATTAGTTAACCCTTTGTACTTTGGCATATTTTTCTTCAATACTGGTATTGTCCTGTTTTAACTTCAACGGCGTTTTACTCTCTTTCGTAACTTTTTATAAAGTTATCTCAGTGTCTAGATTAACGATTGATAATATCCTTGAAGGAATCTCTTTATCTTTAGCGGCTGTTAAACATATTTAAACATATTTTCTTCGAGTTTTTTTTTCCTGAATCACTTTTCCTACAGAAGCAATAACATCCTCATAGTCTTGTTTATGACGCATAAAAATTATGTTCCGCTCCCCGAAAAGTCTCGATAATAGATATATCATTGTTAAAAAAGAAATGTCTTCAGGTTTTCTTGGGAGAATGAAAGTTTTATACTTAATATTTTCCTGAGTACCAAGTTTTGTAACAGCAGGATAATTTGTCCTCGTCAGACCAGGACTGACATCTTTTAGAAAAAATATTTTCATATCTTCTAAAATACGCTGGAAAATTCAGATTATTTGTTGGTTCATACAAAAATTCTGATAGTGAGTTTGCAATTCTTTCAGGTGTACTTTCCTCATTTATATAGTCTGTAATAATTCACTTTGTTTTAATCGTTGTTCTTGTAAATATTATCTTTGCTTTTGTTGCGTTTGCAGCATCAACTGCATGGTTTTTGTGAGTTCAGTTATTTGCTCCATATTAAACTTTTAGGAACACAATAAAACAAATAAAAAAACTTAATGGTACAAAAAAGTGCTAAACACATTCAATGATTTTGTTTAAAAAGGCGCATATTATTTCGTAACAATTCAGAATATTTTTGGAGAAGAAAATACAATAGCGAACTTAAACCGACCGCCGACACATACACAGCAGCATAGGATCACGTTCCTTTTTTGCAGTCTTATTTATTCCTATTCATTTTTCTCATGAAAAGAAAATATATTTGAAATTGATTAGCAATAGAACAAAGATTTATATTTCCCTTTTTTCTCAGTATTAAACTAAACAGGCTGAATTACTTTTTTTTTTTTACAAAAAGATTTACTTACTTTTTTGTGTGTCTTTGTTTTGTGTTGTTTTTTGGTGTCGTATTCTTTCAGTTGGGTTAATTATTTTATTAGTTTAGTTTTTAGAATTTATTTCCATCTTTCGTTCAGACGTAATGGGTTTTTTTCTTTCGATCATGTGCGTTCCTTAAATCAGTTTCACTTTTTTTGCCTTTTGATTTCTTCTTAGAAATAATTTTTGTCTCCAAAATGTTATACGCTCATCTTTCGTCACCAAATGATATGTCTTTCTTCAGATAATCATAACACCAAACATTCACTTAGGGTTCATACAAAGGTCTATTTTCAAAGAGGATACAAGGCGAGGGTCTGCCTCTCTCTCGGTGTCTTGAAACTCTCTGATTCCCTAAGGGAATATGTTTACATTGTCCGTATGGTATTGTACGGGGGGGGAGCTAGGTTATTCCATTATAATATAATGTAATAAATATTCAATTCTTTACATATTTTAATGTTTTTTTTGTTTATTATTTATGTCATACGAGATGCTTAATTAAAATAAATTTCTCTTGCAGTTATTTAAAGGCATCAAAAGCTGTTCCTATAAAAATGGCAAAAATTACAGACTTCCAAAGAGGCCAAATTGTTAGCGCTCGTATGGCAGGTGCTAGTGTAACAGAAACTGCACGAATGCTTAACGTTTCAAAAGTAATGACTTCTTTTAAAACCTGAAAGAAAAACGTCTTCAGAAAAGTCTGGTCGAAAGATGAAGATATCTGAAAGAGACCGTTGGACTCTTAAGCGGATTGTTAGAGAAGATCGCAAGACCTCTGCTCCTCAAATCACTGCAGAGCTACATAATCATTTACAAGACAAAATTTCCACGTCGAGAGCTGTACAAATCTGAATTTTACGAAGGAGCTGCAATTAGAAAATTTTGCTCTCAAAAACTAATGTTTCAAAGCGATTAGAGTGGAGTAAAAGCCTCCAAAATTTGTCCATAGAGCAGTGGAAAATGTGATTTTCTCTAACGAATCAATTTTTTTCCTTATTTCCAACCACCGGCAAAGTCTACGTTTGGAGACAGCCGAAAGATGCATTTTATCCAGACTGCATTCTTTCCTTACGTAAAGCTTGGGGGACGTTCTGTGATGATTTGAGATGCTATTTCTTGAAAATCCGCTGGACCAATTATTAGTTTTCATGGAAGAATTAACAGTCGGGACTATTTAAGAATTTTGGGTGACCAAGTTCATCCTAGGGTTCAAGAACTTATTCCGGAGGGGGGCATCTTTCAAGATGATAATGCCCAAATCCATACAAGTAGAATTATTAAAGATTGGTACAAAGAGTATTTCAATGAAATTGAGCATAAGATTTGGCCACCTACATTCCCCAGATTTCAACATTATTAAACATTTATGGTCGATCTTGAAGATACAAGTAATTTCCGCCACCATCCTCTTAAAAATAACTCAAGGATTTCTTAACTGAATGAGATAAAATTCTTTTGTAAACACTTCACAATTTGAATGAATCAATACTTCAGAGAATTCAGGCTGTAATTGCCTCAAAATATTAAAGTAAATTTTGTTGATTTTAAATGTGTATTTTTTTCAAACCCTGTATATATATATATATATATATATATATATATATATATAAGTGTGTGTGTGTCTGTGTGTGTGTTTGGGTGTGTCTTGGCTTTGTAACTAAAATGTTTAATGAGATAAAGCCGAAGAAAGCGGTGGAAAAACGGTTACACTAATTAAATGCCATCGTAATTCGGTTTGATTGTACTAAGAATTTAACTTTATTGTCGATCATATACTGAACGAATCATTACTTGCTACAGATGCGGCTCAATCAATTAATTAAGGCTTTATCGATTTATTTTCTTTTTTAAAAATCGATGAGAATTTATTCGCGTCACTACACTTAAAACATGTCATCTGGGCTGTACCGCCTATATTGTACCGTTACACAAGCACAGTTTGCTTAGTTTCCGTTAAGATTTACTTAATTATACATATACACTTGTCTTTTATTGTCAATAAATATAATTAAGCGATCATAATATTATGGAATTATGCTAACTTTAGGTTTGACGTACGAGTGGTCAATAGAAAACAAACGACGCGTTTAAAGAACTGACATCTATTCACAGGAAATGCAAAAAATTCAATAATAATACTAAACAACATTAGAAATAACCAAACATTTCATTTGAAATTCGAACTAATTTTAATGCTGAATCAATTCACAAACTACTACACTTAATATATTTAAACTGATATCCTTAAGCTAATTGTTTCAGATTGTTGTAAGCATTCTCTGCTTAATCAGTCTGAATTGAATGATCTATGAGTATTTATCAAAGGATGCTGCTTAGTTCTATGTGTAACACAGTCGCTGATGCTGGATTAGCACCAGCAGCCATATGCAAATGACGAAGTTGGCTGTGCGATGTGACGTCACAACAGTGAAAATAAAAGACACACGTGGCAAATACCGAGAAGGAAAGCCAGAGACGTGTTCAGGGACGCGGGGCTACTCGATAGTGTTTAGCAAGGTATTGGGGTAAAGAAGTTCGAGACCTTACATGAGAATCACGTGTCGAATGCAGCGATGTTCAGCAAAGCATTTGCTTCTGTTTGACCGGTGTTCAGAAAAAGCACGTGTTCCACACACTCGGGTGACGTAACAGCTAGGACCGAAAGTCACACGCGACCAGAGAAGGGGAAATGAACTTTTAAAATATTTTTTTTAATTGTTGTTGAAAATATCAATTGAGTCAATGTTTTCTTTCTTCTGTTTCCTTGCACTGAGTCTACAACTCCGTTAAAATGTAACGACGCCATTAAAAAGCTTTACAACGTATTACAAGTAAATATTTTATGGAATAATAACTTTTTGATTGGAAATAAGTCTAACTCAATCACGAAATATATTCAATGAAATGTATGAAAATTAAACTAAAACTAAAAATGGCCGGAATGTTCATAATTAGATTATATAGATGAATTTGAAATGGGTAAATATTCTTAAGTAAGCTTCTTTTGAAATTCCAGAACTTAGTGCCAATAAACATCTTGATTGTCGAGGCTTCCAACTTTACATTCAACTTTGTGAAATGAAGAAATTGGTAAAATATTTCACATTTCATGCGTTGAACTTTATATATATATATATATATATATATATATATATATATATATATATATATATATATATATATATATATATCACCGCAAACAAGGCAATGTGCAACTTTTGTGTATCCGACTACTTTCAAGGACATAATTTTCAGGGGGGGGGCTACGTAGGAAGTTGAACAGCTGATTCAACAGATGATTAAATCGGTGCAATATATATATATATATATATATATATATATATATATATATAACTTTATGTTTACAACTCCAAAATCATTTTTTCTGATAATGTCTAAAGTATCCATATTCTGCAATAATGTAAAATTTTAAAAGACGTGGTATTATTGGGAAAGTACATTTTTAATCTAGGCTTAGCACGCAGGAATTATATAAAATGCACAAAAAATATCGATTGATTTTTCATTATCTTTCACGTTATTTATTGATGCTTTTAATTTCTATCTTTAGATTTCCAGTCAGTTTGAGCAAAAATGCCTGAAATGAACATTTCTTGGATAATCGTTTATATGGCGATTTTGGGACAATGCTGTAGTCTCCAAACCAGGTATGACTTATCATTCTATAATAATTAGAAACAAGTATACAAGAACTGAATTTTATTCAAATATTTTTGATTTCCTATGTTTATTGATTCCAGAACTCTAATCAGGTTTCATCAATATGTATGTTACAAACTTTTATTTCACATAGCATTCCTACGAGTTTCATTTTTATTAATCTTGGTACAATATTCGGCCATGTTAATATATTAGAGAAAGAGAGACAGAGAGAGAGAGAGAGAGAGAGAGAAATGGAGAAGAAGCACTTTAGAATATAACAGAAGGAACTTTAAGCATGAAATATATACTGTTTTAAATGCGATACTATTTCTCATAAATTTTCTTTGTTTTTATTGAGGCTTGAACTTTTGATTGAGTGAAGAAGGTTCAAGTAAATTGAAAGTTGAATAATAATTGGTAAGTTTTACGGTTTAATTATTTTAATTAAAATTCAGCGTTTTCCAATAAAAAATTAACAGTATATTTCCTCAAATCCTTAATTCCATAAAACAAGGTATACTTTTTCTTATTGATACATTTCAAGTTGTAAGAAAAATGTAGAAAAATTACATAATTTAATTAATGGATTCCAATTTAGAGTGCATATTTTCCAATGCAGATCATTTTATTCGGACTAGGTAAAAACATGTTTCGCCGCTGTTTAGAAGGGTACGGGAACAGATATAGAAAAAAAGAATGATATCTTACAAAGAAGGATAGAGGGGCGCTTCAAATTAAGATGAAGAGAAGATAATGCATGTGGATGTGTTATCAGCAGCTCCAGTAACTCTCACTTCTCCTTTTTTGTCCTTCAGTCCTCATTTCCAATGAGTGATTTTTCTGACAAAGGGTGAAGAAAAAGTTGCTTTCTAGGGCGGTAGTACTTTGTAAAGAGTAGCCTGAGATATCGGAAAATTTCTGTTTCTATGTCTATCCTTGCGGTCATGTTACTAGTAAGGGTGCTGGAGGTAAACGTTTCATCTGGGCTGACGTTATCCGCCTGATAGTCAGGGACCCGAACCTTGGATTAACCACTAAGGAGGCTGTCCTATCAGCAGGTGCAAAGTACCGGGGCTGCTGTATTGCCATTTGATGAATGGATTCTGGACCATACAGTAGTTCCTGGTAGGGCCTCTCGATGCCATACTAGTGGGTAATTGTTACGGCTTTACCTTATCATGTGCCACAAAACAAAAACAAAAAATTTCTTGTCTTTTTCTCTCTTATTTTCCCTCTCTGTCCTGCTCCAACCAAGTCTCCCGACCTGCTCCACAAATCCCAAAACCTCAACAATCATGACAAATCTCCAAAAAAGAAACACGAATAAACCTAGGACCCCATCCTCCAACGTAGACCCCTACTACCAGGTCTCCTTCTCCAACATCAGAGGTCTACGTTCCAACCTTCCAGAGGTTGAAACACAATTACAGGAGACGAAACCGGACATATTCTTTCTAAGCGAAACTGGCATAGAACCAACCACTTCTCTAGACGAATTCATAATTAAAGGATACTCCAACTTAACATCTAAATCTGACCCCCAAAATTACCATGGGCATGGAATATGTGCCTACATCAAAGATGGCTTTCCATATGGTAGGGATATCTCCAGAGAAGACCCTAATTTACCTTACATGTGCTTCCGGGTTGCACTAGCTTACACCACTGCATTTATATTTGCTCTCTATCGCCCCCACAACAGTAGGGTTACTATCTTTAAGAGCATATCTGAGAAAATTGACCACATCCTGTCTGCTCATCCCTCAGCTAACATTCACATTTGTGGTGACTTCAATGTCCATAACGTGGAATGGCTAACTCACTCAAATAAGACAGATGATGAGGGGAGATTCTGTCATGATTTTGCCATTGCTAATGACCTCACTCAGATTGTTCACGAACCCACCCATGTGCCCGATACACCCGATCAATATGCAAGCCTTCTAGACCTTTTCCTCACAACATCCACTGAGCTGTGTTCATGTTCCGTTCTATCTCCTTTGGGATCCTCTGACCACTCCGTTGTAACAGTTAAGATAAAAATGAAATGTTATAAGTCTTCAGACATACCTCTCCACCGTACTGTATATGGAATCCATATTATGGATACTCTATAGCTGACTGGGACCGCTTCCGTACATTCATATCTGACCTGCCTCTGCATTCCATGTTTAAAAAGGATGTGCCCTCTATAGCATCAGACCTGACCGAATGGTTAATTGTAGGCATAGATCGATTCATACCATCTAAAAAATTCGAACAAAAACCTAACAGCCAGCCATGGTTCTCCCCTGACTGTGCTACTGCCATCGCGCACAGAAATCACTTTTTCTATAACTACCAACGTAATAGATGTACTGAGACTAAAGCTGCTTTCAGGACTGCCAGCAACCATTGTAAAAGAGTAATAAAACATGCAAGAGAACTATATGCTCAATCTGGTAAATCCAAAGTAGCTGAGCAGCGGCTTGGTTCTCACCAGTTCTGGCAAATAGCAAACAGGATCTTTAACAGAAGCGTGCGTTCTATCCCAACCATCATCAATGGACCTGAGGTCATCTCGTAAGCATCAGACTATTTGCCAAGAACTTTGCAGCTAATTCTACCCTATGTGACAATGACCATCAACTCACTGCATTTCCTCCTATAATAGACAACACTCTATGAAACATACAAATATCTGTGCGTGAGGTCGACAAGCTAATCAAGAACCTTGATTCCAGTAAAGCAACTGGCCCTGACGGCATTCCAGTTATAGTGTTGACAAAGCTCCAACCAGATCTTGCCCCCATACTTACAAAACTGTTTAAGCGTTGCCTTAAGGAGAAGTGCTTTCCAACATCCTGGAAAACCTCATCAGTATGCCCTGTATTTAAGAATTCAGGTGATAAGTCATCTCCCTCCCAGTACAGACCAATAAGTCTCCTCTGTGTCCTGAGTAAGTTGTTGGAATCCATATTAAATAAAGATTTAGTCAACCACCTCAACAGAAACAGACTTCTTAGTGACATGCAATATGGCTTCCGCTCTGCAAGATCTACAGCAGATGTGCTAACGGTTATATCACATAGGCTCAGTGAATCTCTTGACAAAGGTTTCCTTTCCAGGCCAATTGCTCTTGACATATCAAAGGCCTTCGATAAGGTATGGCATGAGGGCCTACTTCACAAGATTTCCAGCTACGGTATTACTGAAAATGTTTTCTCAATTATTAAATCATTTATCTCTGATATGTTCATAAGAGTAGTGGTCGATGGGCAGAAATCAGAGCCCACAGTATTAATGCTGGAGTCCCTCAGGGGTCAATCCTGGGCCCAACTCTCTTCCTGATCTACATCAATGATCTCCCAAAACACATATTTAAATCATTCGTTGACATCTATGCTGATGACATGACCATCTATGGCAACACATCAAAGGCCGTAAATGACAAAGTTCTCTCTAATTCTATCTCCTCTGATCTTGAGCACGTGGTACAATGGGGGGAGAGGTGGCTCATACAAAATCAAGCTTCTATCTTTACATCATCAACGCTCTGATCCCCATCAGGCATCAATTGAAATGAATGGCTCTCATCTTGGGGAGCCACCCTGTTTTGACAAGCTTCTGGGTTTGACCTTTACTCCTGATCTGAAATGGAATACGTACATCAAATCTGTTGCCAGGGACGCTGGGAAAATGGTGGGATCCTTCTACCGCTCCAGAAGATATCTCACTACTGATGCAATTCTCTATCTGTATAAAAGCCAAGTACGTCCAAGGATGGAGTACTGCTGCCACATCTGGGCAGGAGCTGCTAAAAACAGCCTATCCTGTTTTGACAGAGTACAAAATAGACTTCGTGGTTTAGTGGGGGATGCCCTTTTCTCTTCCCTGCAGCCTCTCTCCCACAGGAGAGACGTTGCAAGCCTGTCTTTGTTTTATCGTTATTTCCATGGTAGGTACTTGTCTGAGCTCCAAACCCTCGTCCCCTCCCTCGCCAATCTTTCACAAGAAACACCCGTCTGGCTGAAACTACTGTCAATAATTTTCCCCACTCTTTATCTGTGCCTAAATCCGAACGTAGATTCCATGAACAAAACTTCTTTCTTAGAACTGCACGCCAGTGGAACTCTCTGCCGCTTGCCTGTTTCCCACCTGACTACAACTTGGACGTCTTCAAGTCCAACATAAACAAACTCCTAATAAACCACCCCCTTTAGTAAGACACTATTAAAACCGCTAATGCGAATGACTACTACAATACTATCTCATTGATTACTGTACAGGCAATAACCCTTATGCCTAAGTGGCCTTCGGGCCTTGATAAGTGGTGCCCCCTATGTAAATATATATATATATATATATACATATATATAT